>NW_017309822.1:30456-43650 GCF_000935625.1 Nanorana parkeri | reverse complement strand
AATTTAGAAAAAAAAATAATAAAATATTTAAAAAAATGTAAAAAGGTTAGAATTTTTTGTTGTTTTTGTAAGTTTCGGTCAGAAAATTACATAGTTGTTATACATACTTTTTCTTGACGGCAGTTTTGTGAGGTATTGTGGTTTTGCTGTTGGTGAGACACCGTCAAATTTTTCAAGCCCTGCATATATGTATCAAACTATTTCACTTCAATTTTGTCCCTAGAGCTTTGTCCAGTGCCCTGCCTGCACTTTTACTACGGTGGTACGGATCAGGCAGCACCCCCAGAATTCCCATTTACTGGACCATTTTTTTAATATTTTATAATGTTTTTACATTATTTTTTATTCTATTATAATTTATGATTTCGTGTTTCAAACTTTATCATACCCTGGATGTCTACTGGACTCTTGTTTGGACAGATTTAGGTGAGTTATTCCTAAGAATTACAGGCCTACAATATAAAACTACAAATTGTCATGAAAAACAATGTACCGCTTTGGCATGCTAAAATCCTGCATAATCATACCGCCAGGGAGGATACCTCAGATGAGTCCGTGGTGAGTGGACTCAATTCAGATGATAGTGTGGGATCTAGTAATGCTAGGATGGTTAATGTTGTGCAGCGGGGTAGGTCGCCATGTGGTCAAAGGTTTTGTGCAGGGAGGCAAGCTGTTCATTGTTTTGCATGCCAAAGGATTGGGCACATTGCGAGATACTGTGACGTATACATGCAAAGGAATTCTAAGGAATATCCCAAAACCCCACCTAGAAGTAAAGTGGTTTATTCTGGAAGGTGGGGTAATGGTCCCAGACATGGTTCTTTGCAAAGGCATAGAAGCCAGGGACAGCCAAGGTCCTGGACTCAAGGAACACATTTTAAATCCCAATATGAACTGTTGAAATGTGAAAATATGAAGCTTAAAAAAAGAACAAGATCGGTTCTGGGAACATCTCAGAGTTTCAAATTTTGTGTACAAGAGAAGAGGAAATGAAGAGATGTTGTTAAGGTCTTTCTAAACCATTTTACTGTTTGTATTTTGCAGAAAAAATGGAGGACCTTTAAGAACAAAATTAACTTGACTTTTCTTTCCCTAGAAACCTGTATTGGGGACATTTTTTCATTCTTCTGTTTTCTCTAAGAAGAGGCCCGAAATTGGCTTAGTAATGTTAATCGAGCAAAACAAATTCGAAATTGTGTTTCTTTCGTAAAATGCTTGGCTAAAGTTGCCTTGAAACTGGACAAACTAGCATTTCCATTCTTAATGTACCGCCTGGGTGGGAAGAAACTGTCTTTGCATTGTTTACTGTCTCAGGCAAACCCACCCAGACATTGGCATGTTAATCACACAATTGTTCAATGGCAGTGTGTGTGTATGTGTGTGTTTGTTCCAAAGGTTTTTCTGTTTTTGTATTGAATTTCGGTTTTAAGTGACATTTAAACTTTTTATTGAATTTCAATATATAACAAGACTAACTTTTTTTTTTTTTGTAATTGTTTTTATTAGATTTCGTTTTGCATAAATTTCAAAATAATTCAGATCAAACTAAATCATTGCTGTTCAGAGCACCAATGTGTGGATATTATGAACTCTCAATCAGGTACCCAGTGTGGGTGGAATCTCCGCCATCAGGTACCTCCAGGGTCACTAGTGTCCACTAATAATCAAATAGTGCATGCCCTCTCAATATTCAATTCCCCACCCCCTCAACCATACAGTCAATCATTCTCACGGTTCGTATTGACCTCTAGTTTGTTTCAGTAGAAAAGGCATCCAACCAACTTCCCCAGACTTTATGAAACTTTTGCGGGCAGGCTCTATGAATATATGCTGCCTTATACATTGGAATAGCCGGCTCCACCAGACCTCTCCAATTCTCCAAGGTAGGTGAAGGCGGCTTTTTCCAGTTCAACACAATCAATTTCTTAGCATAAAACAGCAGAATCCCCAACAGTGTGCTGCTGGCATATGTAGACATGTTACGCTCTGTGAGACCCAGCAGGCAGAGCCCCATTTCCGGCTGGATTTCCAGCATGAGGAAAAGCGTTATGAATTCTGTGATCTCCACCCAATAGCTCATTGTCACAGGTCGGCTAGAACTATGAGCTGAGTGAAAAGCACTCGCCTCATAGTTCTCCTTTAATAACAGGACAGTCCCAAAACACATGACTAAATCCCACAGGGGAGAAAGTACACCTCCAGCAAGTTGTTGAGCTTGTGCTATATATCTGGGCCAGCCTCACAGGCGTATAATAAACGCTGTGTAACAATTTATACTGTATCAGTCTGTCCCTGGCTGAAATTAGATGTGTGAAGGGTTAGTCCCAGGCCTCTCTCCATTCCTCTTCATCCAGATCCTGTACCTCACTACGCCAATGCGCTTCACTTCTCCTGAGGGGGCTGTGAGTATCAGGAAACAGCATGCTGTAAACAGTTGACAAGGGCTTACGGCGCCCCTAAGTCCTCAGCATGCCCTCTAGTGAAGAGGCACTAAACCTCCCCGGGGTGAGCGCAAACTGGGCCCGGAAGGCATGGCAGAGTTGTAAATACCTATAGAGAAAGGAGCCCGTAGAGGAGTGTGCGGTGACACAAGCAGCTCTCCTCCCCCAAGTACACCCGACACCTGCTGCCATGCCTTCAAGGTAGCCCGCATGGAGAGCGTAAGGTCATACGGGGCCCCACATATATACCAGCAATGACAAGGCCCCATAGGAGCCCAAACTCGCTTCCTCCAACACCACCGCAGAATCACTGTCCTCCCCCACTAGCCACCTGTGTACAATCACCATTTGTCCGGCCAAATAGTTTTTCCTCATATCAGGCAGTGCTAGACCCCTCCTGTCCAAGGCGCCTGTAGGATGGACATTCGGAGTCTTGGTACCTGCAAGCCCCACACAAAGTCCCGGAACAGGCCAGTCACCCCTCGGAAGAAATACGCAGGCACCCAGACTGGGGAGTTACGTAGAAAGTAGAACAAAACCGGAAGAATCTTCATTTTCAGCAGATTAACCTTACCTATCATTGAAATTTGCAAGTGTTTCCAAGCTATCAACCTCCTTTTCACCTGGGCAAGCACCGGGGCTAGATTCAGGGAGTAGTAATCTCCCACCCTAGCCGTGATCTTGACTCCCAGATATGTGATCTGTGAGAACCACCGCAGGGGGAGCGATCCATCCGCTGAATCAAGAGTGCCGACATCCAAATGATATGGGATTTGGCCCAGTTAACTCTCAAGCCGGTGACAAGGGGCACCCTTGTCGGGTACCCCTCCCCACCGGGAAACTATCGGATAGAGCAGGGCCTTTCTTCAGAGAGCAAGACTAACTTTAACTGTGAGAAGTTTTCTGGTAGACAGTGTACTTTTAGTGGTGTTTTTACATTTTTATTGTTTGGGCGTTTTTGTTTTAAAACTTTCTTTTTATACTTACTTTCCATAGGCGTGTTCCGCAAATGGGAATAACACGCTTTATTGTTTAGAGCTGCTTTCCGCAGCGAGTAGTCAATTTTTGTTTCTTTACGCCCAGGCTGTTAGTTTTATTAGGAGTTTTTTCATTTGGTGACAGTGATTCAGGTGTTGTACTGAGACATCGTACAACTAGTAAATAGACAGCAGAAGGCTATTCCATTAACAACTGTGTATTGAGAGAAACCACATTGTTCTGTAGAGAAAGCGGACGTAAGTGTGCGGTGCAGTTTGTCTGGCGATGTAGTGTAGGGTCGTACATCGGTAGACGGCACACGAAGGGGCCGAGAACACGCTTGTGTATGCATAAAGTGGTGCAATGGGTTCCCCTGGACGCAGGGTTAAGACGATAAGCCGATTCGAATTGCCATGGGCAATGAGCCGGAAGGAAGAGAAGGAAAGCGAGGCTTCCCACAGTCAGACGGCTGCACAGTACATGAAGTCTAGTTTTTGGGGTGAAGGCCATAGAACCCCTTTAAAGAATGCTATAGATGGTCCAAGGGTACCACTTGGGGTATTCCTCTGGAAGGGACTTTTGGTGCCTGAAAGTGGGAGAAACTCCTCACAGAGTTAGACCAAGGCCGCAGGCATCAGGGACTTTAGATGTAGCTCAGCTGTGGCTTCAGAAGTCTATACTGATAAATCGGCAGGGGATACAGAGGGCGGTTTCAATCTGGAGGAACCGCATTATGTAAACCTGGCCCAAGGAGATAGCCGCAATTGGTGATAGAGTGTAGGAAGCGGAAGAGGCTCTTTCTGGGCTAACTCTGCTCCCTCTCTCCCTCCCTCTCTCCCTCCCTCCCTCTCTCCTCTCCCACCCTCTCTCCTCTCCCACCTAACCTGTCAACTTTCAATCAATTTTCTAACCTAGTAAGAAATCAAGTCAAGAACCACTACGACTGCCTTTTCTTTGACAGTACTTGGGTCAGATTTTTGCAAAGATCTAAGAAAAATCACGGCCGATACTCGGAAATCATGGCCCGAATGTCTCGCTATAGCCCTTTATTCCATCAGGAATGCCCCCAGGCAGGCCCACGGGTTATCACCCTACGTCCACTACCGGGTTCGGGAGTCTCTCCTGGACCCAGACTCAATAACCAGTGTTCATTCTAGTCAACCTGGTGATTGGGTCTTGCTAAAGAAACATCTGAGGACGGGACTAGAGTAGAGATATCTTGCCCATTCCGGGTGCAGCTGAAGACGCAAACCTCTCTGAAGTTCGAGGGACGAGACTACTGGGTACACGCCAGTCACTGCAAGAAGTTGCTCAACTACATCAAAGAATGAGGAGTATCATTTACGTTTAGCTTAGTTTATTTTAGTGAAGGAAACGATGAAAAGCATCCCAATCTTTTTTTTAAATGCACCTCAAACTAGCCAAGACCACTGAGACATTTGTCGGTAGAACTTGATGACACATTCCTAGAGGGTAACATCAGTTATAGTTTTAATATTAGCTCTGGCTCTTGCTCCTCGCTTGCTTATCCTGTATGGGTGTCCAGGCAGCAAGGCGGCACACAAATGTGTAACAACATTCAGCTTTGGTAAAGGGGATAGATTTGTGGGATCCACCAGTTACTATTTCCTATGCGGGTTAGCCGCTTATAAGGTAATTCCCCCTAATGCAAGAGATTCATGTGTCCTGGTGAAGCTCGTCCCTGCATCTTACGTTGCAGCCAATCGGGAGGAACTGATAGTGCAGAAGAAGAGAAGAAGGGCAGAGAGCTAGAAGGGAATTATTTTCCAACTCCGACCAGGCCTGGGCATGGTTCCCTGCTTGGACAGGATGGGGAATTGGACTTATGAAGCGATTTCTCCATAGTGGATGAAATGTTCAATGAAACCGTTGAGGCAGTGAGGGAGATCAACCAGGAATGACGACAGTAGCGTCCAAGGGGGGGTTTCTGTGAATTTACTCTGGTATAGGATAGGACTGTTGTACCTGGATAGCAGACACCAGTGATATGGTCGAAGCCAGGGGCGTAACTAGAAATCACAGGGCCCCATAGCAAAATTTTGTATGGGGCCCCATGATTGCTAGTCATGCCACTTGCAGCGCCCCAGCGGAGAGTGACCCTGCAGAGCCCACCATAGACTCTCTATAGTGGGCTCTGCAGGGTCTGAGATCTCTTACCTGTCAGCGCCTCTGTGGTCACCGGGCCCCGACTCCTGTTCCGTCCCCGGGGCCCCGCCTCAGCTGCTATCGACAGGCCCCATCTTCTCTTACATCACTGGCCCCACCTGCTTTTAGGTCACTGGCCAGTGATGTAAGAGGAGGCGGGCTCCATTCCGAACACCGCCCTCATCTGCCACAGTGGCTGGATGTCACTGGCTGTCACTGACACAGCTCCGCAGTGGCTATGAGGGGAAATGCGCAGTGGCCGCTGCTGAGCTGTGTCTGTGACAGCCAGCACCCCCTCATGCCATAGCGACCCAGGCGGCCCTGGCCGGGCACCACTGTGCCCCATAGCGGCCCCATAGCGGCCGCCTGGATCGCTATGGCGATTGTTACGCCACTGGTCGAAGCCCATATGGATAAGGTTGCCGCCCTGCGAGGCAGAGCTAGAGCTAGTGAGAGTTGGAATCCTTTTTAAAGCTTTGGGAGGTCTTGGGGATCTCAGGTTTTCCATTGGATCCTGGCCAAAGGAAATAGGAGTATATATACTTATGGTGTTTTTGTTTCTATTCCTTCTATACGCCGGAGTGAGATGTTCCTGGTGTCTAATTGACCGAGCTACCAAAGCCCGAACAGACGACTACATTTTCTTGCCAAGATGAGAAGCCCTGAAGACCAACCCCTGGACCAGATGCAGAGGATTCCAAACCAACCGGCGATCAACGCGACCCACCACGTCATGTCCTCCCTCTGAGTCATCTCCCGAAGAGCAGAACCTCCGAGTCAAGATTCGTTTTAATTTTCTTTGCCAAAAGTCTGCGTGTCAAGATTTGCGTGTCAACATTGATTTTCTGTTTTCCATCTTCTGTTTTGCTTTATGGATTTTATACAAGAGGGACACTAGGGAGCATATGACAAAGAGGAGGGACTGTTGTGGAAATTTTATTAGGATGTGTTTCTGAGTATATTGTAATATTGTCATCATCTCTCTCAGTGTCAGGTTTACTGGGCTATGCTAGATGGGAACGTGATCCAGATTAAATCAGCACTGAGGGTAAACCATTGGAGTAGATATCTTCCTGTGGATGTGGAGACGTGGCCGCCGTGCACAGGGTTCTCCGCTGGCAAATGGTCCATGTGCTGTGTGCTGGGCTGTTGGCAGGGGGAGATTGATGTGCGTCAAGGAGCAGTGTTTTCTTAGCAAATGTATGGACGCCGGCTAAGGCCCCTGCGCAATGCGTGGATTTATTGGCTTGGCCTGGATGCATTTGTTTTGAAAACGCGGTATCATTTAAGATATATATCTGCCTTTTATAAAAGGAACATGCGTTTATCCTTTCTGGTGCATCTGATCAACGCACCGGAAATAATATGGCATTGTCCCTGCAGATAAGCTCGCATTCATGAGAACCATAGTATATTTATCGGGCATTGATCGCTGAGCAATGCTGGATAAAGTTCGCTCCAGTGGTAACGGTGAGATTATGTGTGTAGGTAAGATGGCGGCGTCCATAGGCAAGCATGCTGCTTTTGCACAAGTTTTAATTCTGCTCAGATACAAACATATAGTCCCCTTTCTATTGTATACATGTGTTTGATTGACTGACTATGTTATGTTGATGTATGGAGGAAGCGATTGGCTGTCGGGGCCACCACTTCCTGTTTGTCATCCTTTTGTTGGTATATAAATAAACGGAGCTACTGTGGTCGGGGGAAAAGACACTTGAACACAGGACTCCAGTTTGAAAGCATCACCTTGTCTTGACTCTACCTGACTACATGACAGTACAGAAGCAGTTCCGGTCCTTGCACAAAAGAGCTTAATACAACTGTGCTTTTAAGCGCAGCGGATTAACGTGCGCAGGAAGCATATATTATGTTCTGGAAATAATTTTTTTTTCCAGAACATAGGTTTGCAGTCGTAACCTTAGCCCACATTTGCAACGCATGTAGTGTAATGAGGTTAAAAACTGGCCAAGTTGCCGCACCATGGGCCTCTGGGTTGTACTTGCCCCTTGGGCTAAAAGTTGCCAGTCAGCCCCTGGTTGTGAGCATTAATCACATAACATAAACAGGCCTCTAAATTACAACAAAAAATAAGGGGAATACTGAGACAAGAAGATACCACACCCCCTCTATATTCTGAAACTCAATGAATTTACATTTGGGGTTTTTAGGTATCAGTGCACAAAATACTGTTAAAATCCAATCATTTTATTGATATTTCATTAAAATGAAATAAAATGCATATAAAAACAATGCCTGTGTCAGAATGTTGTTACATGTGAATTTCTCCAGTCTTTGTTGATCCTTTTGTATAAATATATAAAGTTGTATATTCCGCTTATAACTCTACATGTTTCACAGTTTTTTTGCTTCTTCTGGAATCTCAAAGCAGAATGTTACTGGCACATGCTAGATTTGCACCGCATTGGCCAATACCTGACAGAGAGGCTGGGTGGGGCGCAACAGCACACAAACTTTCAAGGATGTTCCAGCAAGTGCTAGCATAGTCACACATGGGTCTGTTCGCTGCTGATAGTACCTGAAAATTCCTACATGCTCCCTCTGGCCAGCCATCCTGAGTAGAGGAAGCATGTAGGACATTTGAGGTAGCCAACAGACCCATGTGTGACAACACCAGCAGTTGCTGAAACTTCTACGGAAGTTTGTGTGCTGTTGAGACCCGCATGCAGCCCCGGTGAGACCTGCACGCACTCTGACAGGAGACTTGTTTAAAACAGAACAGATTATTTACTTGGTAAAGAGTGTCTTAGCCCTCTGGCACTCCTGCATTTAACTTTTATAAGCACAGGATAAGTTTTCTGGGAGAAGTATAAACAACTTTTACGCTTCCGAGATCACTTTTTGCTGCATTTAAATGTCCCTGCTTAAAGCTGCATTTAGATACATTGTCTTGCATATACAGGAGTTTAGCTTAAGGTTGCCACCTTTTCTTCCATCTAAACCCGAACACTCTAGCGACACACGGAAATTTTCTTGGAAGAATGAGTTGCGGCTTTTTCATATGTAAATAGTGCCACCCCTTCATATGTAAATATCGCAGTTAAGACTATTTTCAGTGGGGGGCCAGTAGCCCCTATCTTAATTTTGGTTTCTCCTGTGTGCCTGACATCTTGTGTCCTGGTTTCTGCTGCCATGAAATCCGAACACAGCATTCAAAACCCGAACTGTCCGGGTGAATCCTGGACAGGTGGCAACCCTAGTTTAGCTGCATCTAGGGGGTTATTCACAAAGCTGCCAAAGGCAGCCAAGTGAATCACCCAGCCAAAGTGAAGTGAGCCGAACTACATTCGGCTATTCACTTATGGCTTGTACGGCTGATTGCAGCTGTACATTGGGGATGCAGCCGAACATGCTCTGCATCCCCAAATGACCCAAATGTTCGGCTGAGCCAAAGCTCCGGCAGCTCAGCCACAAATGACAGCTCCGTCACCTTCGCCTTCGGCAGGCCATTCGCCCCGCTTCGGGTGTCACTTCGGCTCAGTCAGCTCACTCGCTGGCGTTCGCCCCTATTCTTATATTGTTGTTATTGTTTAATGACAGATCAGCGTCCCCAAATGACCTGGGGACGCTGATCTGTCATTAAACAATAACAATTACATTGTCATCTGTCATTACAACTGGGCGGAGCCAGCCATGAGATCACTGGTGGCTCTGCCCAGCTGTCATTTTGCGGGGCTTATGACCAGCCTTTGGCCGGCCGTTCGCACTGCTTTGGCATGCCATTCGCCCCACTTCGGGTGTCACTTCGGCTCAGTCAAGCCAAAGCATATGCCTTTGACTGAACCAAAGGGCTCCGGCTCCTACGTAAATAACCCTCCTTAGAGTTTCTAATCAGATCCAGGACATACAGATTTATTTTTTCCACAAACACAGCTAAACTTAATACAAGTAAATGCAAATTCTGAATGATACCATGAAAAATGCATTGATATACATTTAGAAATGTGCTCTAAATGCATATAAATACAGGGTTGACACTGGCAGTGTGAATGAGGCCTAAATCTTTAGTAAGGTTGTTATGGAAATTCCCTTGGTTAAACGCACAAATCCATGCCGCACTAAAGTGCGCCATAGTATATCAAACACAAAGAATTTCCCCTGTGCTTAAAAGCACAGTTGTATTAAGCTCTTTTGTGCAAGGACCGGAGGTACCTGTGTAGAGTCATGTAGAGTCAAGACACGGTGATGTTTTCATGCTGGTGGTTCTGTTCTTAGAGAGCTTCTGTCTCTCACTACACAGCTTTTATTTTCTCACACAGGTAGTGATGTCAGACAGGAAGTTATACAAACAGGAAGTGATGTCTCAAACAGGAAGTGATGCCTCAATACATCAACATATCATAGCCAGCCAACAAAGCACATGTACACAAAAGAAAAAGGGAGTGTATGTCTGTATTATAGTAGAAGTTGGGGTGTAACTAGAAATCACAGGGCCCCATACAAAATTTTGCTATGGGGCCCCTTGATTTCTACTTACGCCCCTGAATGCCATACTATCTCCAGCGTGCTGATCAGATGCATCAGAAATACGAACGCACGTTCCTTTCATAAAGGCAGATATGTATCTTCAAAAATACTATGTCCTCAAAGCAAGTTGTATACACGGCAAACCAATAAATCCGTGTTTTGCGCGGGGGCCCTAGCTGGCGTCCACACACACCTGCCAAGAAAACACTGCTCCGCCACGCATATATCATCTACTCCAATGGTTTACAGCACTGATTTAAATCCGGGTCACGCTCCAATCGAGCATGACCCAGAAATCCAGACAGTGAGAGACATAATGACAATATTACAATATACTAAAACATATGCTAGTAAAATTTCCACAACAAGGTGTACGCCAAATTAGGGTAAGCAATGGGTGTCCCAAGAAAACTCAGTTATTCTTGAGAATAATATGTGTCTAGGGTCATAGGGACACTCAAGGCTTTCATTTTGGATTTGCTAATCTGAAGACATGACACATTATCAAAATTTGCAGGGTAGGAATAAGAATTTGGATTGATATTGAGGGGTTATTCAGAACTGCAAGAACCTTATCCACAAAGAGTCCGAGTTTATAGATATTTACAGCTAAAGTTTGTATGGCCTACTTACTGATTGAGGCAGTCAAAAAACTAAAGCTTACCTTTTCTCACTTGATATCAGAAATGCATTTAATTCTCTCTAGTGGCCCTACCTTTTCTATGTCTTACAACATTTGAGGTTTGGTCTTGAATTCTGCTAATGAGTCTCTGCTCTGTACTCAGCCACTACTGCTCGGGATACATATGTAGGCTACAAATCCTTGATGTTCTCAATACTTAGGGGTACTAGACAAGGATTTCCCAATTTTGTTTGCACCCGCTGTTGCAGATGTGACATTGTCCTGCATATGTCAAAACCGTTCCTAATCTCCTCTATATGCTACTTTGGCAAACTTCCAGACCTTTGAGTTAACTTTTAAGTGAATCCAAGGCTCTTCACGTCTCCCTAACAGACTTTGAAATACATTTTCTCTGCGACTGAGATTCTACATAGCTCATGTATTTAGGGATTTGTCTCACCAATTCTTACCGGATGCTGTATGACACAAATTACCCAGCACATTTTAGCAAGCTTGCAACCTTGCTCACAGCCTGGAATCACAACTCCCTTTCTTGGTTGGGGCATATAGCCACAATTAGGATGACTTACCTGCCAAAGCTCCTCCATCGATTTTGAGTTTTACCAGTTTCTATGCCCGCACATGTTTTGTATTTTGCAGCATCAGGTCTATCGATTTATTTTAAAACATAGCAGATGATACTACACAACACACACTGAACAAAGGACTGGGGGTTCCCCACCTACAGAAATACTACCAAGTAGAACAATTGGCCTCCCTAACTAAGTCTCAAGCCGCTATTGAGTTTTAGGTAACTAGAGGAAATTGACTGGAATCTCCTGTCCACAGACAACTTACTTTCGCTTTTAGTCAAGGGCAGGTCATTTATTTAGAACCTCATCACTTTGCATTCCCTCTGTTAGGGGGACACCCCCTGCCAGGTAACACGGGCTCACACGAGGTGCAAAGTCTAAGCACCAGCAGCTTTTCACCAGAGCTCCTAATGGTGGAGATGAGTTTTGATGCTTGCTGGTACCAGGTCACGGTTCCTAGGATTGCCTTTCCAAGGGATGAATGAGGACAGGAAGGTTCGAACATAAAGACAGTAGTCTGGAGTGTGGTCAGAATCAGGAAGGGGTCCCCGAAAGGTGATAACTAGAGAATGGTCAGGCGGTCTTGGTCATCAGCCAGAAGACAGGAGACAAAACAGAATCCAAAATCCAGTGTACCCATCACACTCCTGACCAAATAATACCCTTAGAGTCAAGAGGGTGCCAAAGTGACTGCAGATACCTCTACAATCCAAGATAAGGTACCCCTAGGGCCATGCTTTTTTGGATGTGCTTGATGAAAGGTCTTAACC
Source organism: Nanorana parkeri (assembly GCF_000935625.1). Lineage (NCBI taxonomy): Eukaryota > Metazoa > Chordata > Amphibia > Anura > Dicroglossidae > Nanorana > Nanorana parkeri. Next base: position 31,592 of record NW_017309822.1, on the reverse strand, counting down.
AATCTTGTTGGCAGGCTCAGAAGAGAGACCGTGGCTCTTGCTTTAGGTTAGCACTCAGGAAGGCTAGACAGTCCTCCGCATTGGGAACCGAGGATTCTAAAGAGTAGTTAGGCAAGGTGGCAGGATGAAAACCACAATTGGTGAATAACGGAGATTGTGAGGTGGCAATATGCGAGGTGTGGTGATTTGCAAACCCGGCCATTGAAAGTAAAGAGGCCCAATTGTCCTGCGCTGCTGAGGAGAAGCATCTAAGGTATTATTCCAAAGTCTGATTGGTCTGCTCAGTTTGGCCGGTTGTCTGAGGGTGGTACCCAGAGGACAAGGAGACATGGATCTTTAGTTTCTTGCACAACTCTCGCAAGAACCATGAGGTGAACTGGACTCCTCTATCTGACACAATGTCATCTGGAACACCATGGAGTCTCACCACCTCAAGAATTAAGACATCAGCTGTGGCCAGAGCTGAGGGAGTACCCTTTATGGAAATAAAATGTGCCATCTTGGTGAACCTGTCCACCACCATCCCTCTGATGGTAGATGCTCCACAATGAAGTCCATCGTAAGCATGCTACATGGACGCACAGTTTAGCTGTACAGCTTTTGGCATGAGTGGCACAGGAAGAAACAAAAACTCTGCAATCTTTGACAAAAATGGCAAACTGCCATCAAAATGTTTGCTACAAAAACTCCTGCATCCTGGTGATGTCAAAATACCCCACGAGTGGGGTTTCATGACAGGCACTAAGGACAGAAACATGGAGAGGTTCTGGAACAAAAAGTATTCTGTTACAACCACCGCTTTATGTATTTGCACATACTTTCCTGAGACTTATCTGTATGGGCAGTATGACAACCTACTGGCTTGGCGATATTCACAGATAGTGTCCAAAAAGGGAGTTCAGAGACCTAGGTGCTAGGCTGAAGGAAAGGACCTCCACGGTAGTTTTCTCAGAGATACTACCGGTGCCAAGAGCCACTCCGGACAGACAGCGCGAGTTGAGGGAGCTTAACAAGTGGCTCCGGAGCTGGTGTCAGATGGAAGGATTTGGTTTCCTGGAGAACTGGGCTGACTTTGCAGTCGGCTACCGGCTCTACAGCCGAGACGGGCTGCATCTTAATGGGGGAGGTGCAGCATT
>NW_017309822.1:24649-29134 GCF_000935625.1 Nanorana parkeri | reverse complement strand
AAGTCTGAAATGGAGAAAGATTTGGGGGTCACTGTAGACCATAAACTCATTAATAGATTACAATGCCAGGTTGCGGTAAGCAAAGCTAGTAGAGTCCTGTCCTGCATCAAGAAGGGAATGTTTTGCAGGGATAAGTCTATAATTTTGCCACTTTACACATCACTGGTTCGGCCTCACCTGGAGTATGCGGTGCAGTTTTGGGCACCGGTACACAGAGGGGATGTCCTTGAACTGGAGAAAGTCCAGCGAAGGGCAACCAAACTCATCAAAGGGATGGAGGACAAGAGCTATGAGACACGGTTACTAAATTTAAATATGTTCACGCTGGAACTAAGGAGATTAAGGGGGGACATGATTTTCATGTACAAAATGTTCCATAGTCATAGCAACATTAGCAACAAACTCTTTACGATTAATTCCGTAACAAAGACTAGAGGCCACCACCTGAAACTGGTAGAAAAAAAATTCAAACACAAGGGGCGGAGGGGGTTCTTCTCAGTTCGCGTGGTTAGGGTCTGGAACTCGTTGCCACAAGCAGTGATTTCAGCTAATAGTGTGGAATCGTTCAAGAAGCTTTTGGACGATTTCCTGAGAAACGGTAATATACAGGGGTACAAGTACTCCTAAAAACGAGATGACTCGGGGATCTTTACACACACACACACACACACACACACACACACAATAGGTTGGACTTGATGGACATGTGTCTTTATTCAACCTCAAATACTATGTAACTATGTAACTCGATAAAAAGAATCAGAGTAGAATCCAATGCAGTTTATTTGACTTCTCAATACATAGGATGTGATTTTTTTGTCATTCTTAGAGTGAAAAGATATTTCTATCTTTACCAATAACAGGATAACAGAGACGCTCTTACCTCAGCGAGGGTGATGTTGTCAGGGACCAGGGGTGCCGCTCCTTACCAGGCTCGCCAGTGGTGGCGCAGGGCACGGGGTTCTCCTCCTCCTGGCATTACTCTTGGCGCCAGGGCTGCAGGGCTTTCAGGTGCTAGTCAGGCTGGGGGAGGTCCCCAGCACACACCATCTGCCCCGTCAGCCCTGCCATTGGCTCCTGGTTAGGGAAGCTTCCTGGTTGCTCAGCAACCAGGGGTTGGTCCTGGGTTTCCCTGGGTATTTAATCCAGTCAGAGCCTTGGCTTGTTGCTGAGTTATTCTACCTCTATGGTGTGATCGCCCAGCTCCGTGTGTGTGAACCTGTTGCTTCCTGAACCCTTGCCTCAACTCCTATTATCGACCCTTCTGCCTGCCTTTTCGCTTCTGAACCTCGCTGCCTGCCTCGACCCGGACTTGGACCTGACTACGCTTTTGGATTTCCCTCTGTACCTCGTTCTTGGACTTTGTCCCTGCCAAGGGGTTCCACCCACGGCCCAGCCGTACAACCGTGACAGATGTAGAAAAGAGACATCACAAAGGATCACTGGGAAGTTTTATCAGAAGACTATACTAATGTACAGAAAAGAGCAGGGGTGAAGTGGAAGATGCCAAGTATGCACAGAATAGGCTGTAACAATGCTAATCTTACATTTGTAGCTAGAAATACAGCATAACACAATGAAATGCAATGATATAGGTATGCAGTGTAACTAAAACAGCAGAAATAATGAAAATGACACTGGATGTGGCAGCACACTCCCTGTCTGAAATCTTAAGATTTCACTATAACATATTTACTGTAAGACATGAGTCCATGAAGGATGAAATGTCTTTGTACCTATCTTCAAGTCAGAGAGGCCACAAAAATGTCAAACCTCGGCTGACTCAATTTGTAATCCACTGGAAAATGAGGTATCTGTAATTGTCCTTGATGTCCTGAACTTGACATCCTGGAATATCGCTGGAAGTCCATGAAGACATTAGGTCACCTGTCCAAGGGCGGCAGAATCCATAAGGTCTAACATGGGTGGCAGTAAGATAGTATTTCCAGTTGGTTGAAGAAACTTCTTGAAGAGTTTTGGAGATTTTGCTTGCAACTTGTGAAGAAAAGGATGGTCTTGCATGATGACAGGAGTATCTTGAGGTTGCAGCAGATTCTCTGTAGGCGACTCTGTAGTATCTACTGAGGTCAGTAGTGGTTTAGAGTAGCTGGTCACACAGTCCTTGAACTGAAGAACATGAGGATTGCTGTGCAGGATCTCAGTGATAGTAGATTTCTGATCACATGCTGAAGATGCAAACGTATTGCTGTGGTTAGCAGTTTGAAAGGCTTTCTTACTTGGAGTTTGACAAGACAGTTCTTGAGTGTAGTCATGACCTTGTTGTATGACAATTTTTTTGGCACATACTTAATTTTAAGCTTGAGGATTGAGTCCTCGACTGCTTCCGATGATTACCCAACCTAGGTCTGTCTTTTGGGCATAAGGAGCATCATTCCAATCATTTTATTGTTCATGTACCTTGTGTACTCTTAAAATGTTTCTGCCTAGCAGAAGCTTGATTTTAGCATCAGGATCAAGAGGGGGGATGCGGTTGGCTAAGTGACGTAGGTGTGGTCGAGAAAGAGCATCCTTAGGTGTAGGTATTTCCTCTTTGTCATTAGGTATTTGATTGCACTCTATGAGCGTAGGAAGATCAATTATTTCAGTCCCTTCTATAGGAGAAATTATGAATTCAGCATAGGTTGTTCTTCCAGTGAGTTGCACTGAACCAGCACAAGTGTGCAGTGTATAGGATAATACATTTCTCTTTAGGCTGAACAAGTCTAAGAATTCTGAAGTAGCAAGTGAATGACTGCTTTGATCATCCTAAACAGCATACATTTTGACTGATTTTTCAGGTTGTCCTTGACAAAACACCTTGACAAGACATATTTTTGCTGGAGTTTTACCCCAAAGTCCTTTGTAAGATAAGTCACTACATTTTGATGTGATAGGTGCAGGTGGTTGTTCATGGCTCTCCCCGCCATGACTTGATGCAGCTGGAGGAGAATCTGTAGGAGAAGATTTGTGCTTAAGTGGATGAAGCGCTTGAACATGAGTATCACTTCCACACTCCATGCAACTAATTATGGCATTACAGTCCTTTGCCAGATGCTCTGTAGAAGCACAATATTTGAAACAAATCCCAAATTGTTTTAGGAGATCCATGCGTTCCTGTAGGGGTTTTTCCCGAAAACCAAAGCATTTTGTGAGAGGATGTACTTTCTTATGAATTGGACATAGACGATTGGGATCTTCTATTGTTTCGATCTTGTTACCTTTGTCAGAGTTTAATTACATATTTGACCTTTGGAATCTTGAGTCAGAGCTTAGTAGTGCACTTGTCTTCTTCACAGATATAGGAATCTGACAGTCTCTGAATTTGTTTTGAACTTATTTGTCCTTAGGAAAGCTTGGAGGTTGAGTGTCAGGCTCACTGAACATGAAGCTTGGATCATTTTTAGTCTCTGCAATGACCCTGATGAATTCACAGAAATAAGAGAAAGGTGGAAAGGAAACATGGTTCTCTTTCTTGTACTTTGAACCTGCGGCTGACCACTTTTCTTGAATGTAGTAGGGCAACTTTGCAACAATTGGATTTACACCTTGGCAGGTGTCTAGATAGCTAAGACCTGGTAGGTGAGGATCTGCCTTAGCAAGCTGTAGTTCAAGCAAAAGATCACTCAGAGATCTTAGGGAAGTCGTGTAGCCTTTTGAAGAGAGAATTTTCCATAGCTTCTGGACTGCCGTAGCTTTGCTCCAAACGCTCCCATGCGGCATGAAGACCTGCAGCTGGGTTGCCAGCATAAACAGCCTCTAGTCTTATAACACGTTCTAAGGATTGAAGACCTAGCCACTTTATCAACATATCAAATTCTTCACCAGATGGGATACCCAGGTCACTGATGACAGCTCAGGCTGATCATCAAACTTTGTGAGCCCAGTGCTAATAAGTTGGCGGCTTACCATGTATCTGGCAAAATCTGACATGTCAGAGTTGGGTGACTTACGATAGTATGCTGTAGCAAAGGCATTTAAACCAGAAACAGGTTTGTAGTTTGTTGCTGTGGCAGGTTGTGTCTTTGGAGGAATGTAGCCAGCAGGAGGAAGATCACTAACCTAAAGCAGTGGTGATGGTTTAGCTTGAGTGATGACGTCAAAGTTGATGGTTTGTCTCTCTGTGACGTTCGACTCAGATAGTCTGGAATAGTCTACAAATCTCAGCAATACGTTAAACAATAATAAGCAAAGTTCCCCAAAAATACGATATAGTTGGTTTGGTCTTCAAAAATTTTGAAATTCGGCCATCTTTGGTCAGGCAATGCCAATGTTTTTCCAAAATCCTCAATACTTCACTGTATTGGCTTTTATAAGTCAAAATCAGTCTCACCAAGCGATTTTCCTTTTCGTTTGGTTTCAGTTTAAGCGTAGTTTTATTACTTTTGTAGTTGGTGGCGGACCCCTGAGGTCCACCCTTGGCTCGTTGATATGACTTCTTAAGGACTCTATTTGTATACCCCCTGGCTCGTAGTCTCACCCTCAGAC
>NW_017309822.1:0-24253 GCF_000935625.1 Nanorana parkeri | reverse complement strand
TACACCTGAACTTCATTAAGCTCTGATCCAGGAGCTATATGATTCACCTCTGCAAGATGTCTACCACACGTCCCTCTGAGGAAGCCCCTGTGTGTAGGGGTGAAACGTTAGGGTTAAACGTGTGTGCAGCCCTCCCTGTGTGCCCATGATTTTACTCTGCAGACTCTGCTGGATATACGGGATCCCTTTGGGGACACTGATGGCAAAGCAACCAACCAAATCATGGTGGATCTGACACTCTGAATACACTCTGAATACATTTTTCTACTTTATTATTAATTCTCATTAAAATTTGTTACATTATCATTACCTGTTTGATTATTATAGACAGCTCCTATTTTGGGATTCCGTATTTTTGGGGAACTTTGCTTATTATAGATGGACGCTGGAACCCAGGCGTTTTTTGTCCATTTTATTGTTATTTGAGGCGCTTCTCCTTTCCCCATTTGTTATTATTTCAATACGTTAAACAGCAATGCAGAACACCATATTCTACAGAGGGCTGGTGCTGGATCCCGTACTGTGGTTCACGTTGCCAGGGAGCTCTGGGCCAGTACCTGGGCACACTGGTAGCACACGGCCCACACCTGCTCCTCATTGATGGCTGCTGCTAGGTATTGATGATAATTTCCCCACACCCCCCTGAAAAAATTGCCCTTTTGCCTCCCTTCCCCTCTGAATCTGCCACTGACCTGACCTTCTATCCCAGCTATGGGGTACAGACCTCACCTGACTTTTCATCTCAGTTATGGGTTACAGACCTCACCTGACCACCCTTCCCAGCTATAGAGTACATAGCTCAGCTAACTTCTCATTTTAAGTTTAAGGTACAGAGCTCACCTGACCTCTCACCCTGCGATCCTCCAGCTGCTGCCACCGATGCTAGCCTTGGGCGGCTCTCTACTTGTCATGGTGCCCACGTCTCTTTTCTCCCCCCACCGCCTATGTGTCCACTGAGCCCCCGACTCTCACCCGGCCACTGTGCCACCTCTCTCCTCTACCACCACCACCTAGGTGTCCTCTGACCCCCACTGCCACTGTACCCACCTCTCTCCTCTCCCCCACCACCTCTGTGACCACTGACCCCCCTCCAGCTCTTCCCCTGCCACTGTGCCCACCTCTCTCACCACCTCTGTGTACACTGAATCCCCTTCCAGCTCTTCCCCTACCATTGTGCCCACCTCTCTCACCACCTTGTGTCCACTGAACCCCCTTCTGTTCTGCAGTCATCATCATCCAGATTGGGGGATTCTGCGGCTTGGGTTGCACACATCGCCAAGCAGGCAGCTGAGACAGCTATCAAGCTACCAATTGCAGTAAGGAACATATATAAAGTGCATCTAAATGGTGAGAGATCTTTTGCCATCTTCGTGTGAATTGATCTTGCCTATTCCTGCTAGACTCTGTTTACTGTCAATGCAGCTCTAATTGAAGGTGGATCACTGCATCTGTTAATGTTTGTTACTCTGTGACGCTTTATGAAGATACCCCTTTCCATCCTGTGGATTACAAATACTGTTTTGCAAAAGGCTGAGTACTCAACCACAGAACTTAAAGGGCCCCAACGCTGGCAGACTCTGTGTGTGTAGAATTCCCACTGGCCAGTGGTTAGCTAGGACCTACAGGAGCTAGACAGGTTTTTATAGTCAGTCATATTTCCTTTGGTACTTGTTGAACAGTATTTCTGTGTTGTGCAACTAAGAGTTTCGTTCATCACTCGTTCAGTGCATTTCAAGCAAGGCCTTCCACTGGCGGTTAAAGTGAACGAACACCAATCCTGTTTACTTTGCTGAGCTGTTGTATTGTATCGTTAAATTTAATATTGTCAATCCTGTTAACCAGTTTATCTTTTTCCAGGGCTTATTGCTAGTTTTAATAAAGCCCATTTAAACATTCTAAATGGTGTGTTGGTGTCACTTGGGTCCAGGTAAGGGTGAGTCATCACTGGTGTGGGAGAGAAGATTCGTATAGCTACAATAATAAAAGATAAAAAAAGACGCCCGCCTACCCAACCAACTCCTACCGCAGAATGAAGTATCTGACAGATGCCTGCAAAATATAAACAATTAGGGTGAAGCTAGCGGCGACACATTTGGCCGGCACCACATTTGGCCGGCACCTGCCAGAGTCTTCATGCAGGTCCCGGACAAATGAAAACAACTGGCTCCGGCCAGTTGTTTTTCATTTAATGACAGCCCAGTGTCCTCAAATAACCTCAAATGGCTGGCTCCTCCAAGTTGTTGTCAGGTGCGGAGAAAACGGTCTGCTTCACAGACCCTTCTCCCCACTTCAGCTGAGACTATGGCTCAGCCTAACAGAAGCATATGCGTTTGGCTCGGCTGAGACGCTCGGCTGCCTTCAGCTGCTGTACGGGCTATTATGAATAGACTGTACAACAGCCCTTCGATTCGACTCCCAGGTAATCAAAGGTAAGAGAGAGGAGGGGGAATTTAGTGCAAAAAAAGATGAAAGCTCAGATTCCAGCTCCGCTTTTATCTAGGGGTCAGATAACAGAGATTTGTTAAGTTTCCAAGTGAAACATGGGGATGCTGGTGTAGTCAAGATTAGGGACAGATGAATCGGGGCATGGTAGGAGAGAAGGAGTTTGTTGATAGAGGCTGTACGAATCTGAGGTAAGTCCTTGTGTGGCATAAAGAATCTATCCTCGAGTACATTTGATGAAAATGTGAGAAGAAAGTATAGTCTCTACTCTGAGGATGGAGGAACCTCCATGTGTTGGTCAGGTGAAGGAGATGCAGCTCAGATTTCAACTTTTTCAGGTACGAGAAGGCCCGGTGGGACGTGCCCTTGGAGACATTGACCAGCGGATTCATCGCAAAATTGAAATCTCCCAACAGGACCAGGATACCATCTGTAAATTTCAATAAAATCTGAAGCAACGTACACATGAAGCCCAGTTGGTCTGTATTTGGAAAATATACATTAGCAAATGTCACAGAGGTTTCAGCTATGTTTTCCCTTTAATAGGAGGAACCTCCCATTTTTGTCGACATATTGATCAGTGTATGACCATGGCATGGTTTTAGCTAATAGAATTGAGACTCCTTTACATTTATCAAGGGGTGAGAGACAGTGGTAAGCTGTAGGGAATTCCCTATTCATCAGTTTAGTTACCCGATCGCTTATAAATTCGGTCTCCTGGAGAAACACAATCTGAAATCCCGCCTACTTTAGATCAACCAGTAACCTGGATCTCTTCTCAGGGATGTTCAATCCCTTCACATTGAAGGACGTGTAGTATTTTTTTTACAAAACCAGCACAGCTAAAAAAAAATGCAATAAATACATTCATTTATTTGTCCCTTATTTTTTTACACTTTTCACTTTTTTTTAAACTTAAAAATGTTATTTTATTTATTTAATTATATCAAGCAGTCATTGTGAATTAATCTCACTATTACTGCTTGATAAATGAATACATTTTTGGTTATTATCAGGCTGCTTCAAACTTCAGAACAGCCGATAATAAGTTAGTGAGACTGATCCTGCAGCAGTTCAGGATTCAGCTGTCACTAAAGGTTTTCTGATTGTTGCAACAACGATCAGCAAACTGAAACATTCTTCTTTCAGGGATAGATACATTAGGTATCTATTCCTGAAAGTGAAAGGAAAAAAAAAGCCAGTATAGCTTGAGAGAGATATCTCTCGATCTATATGAGCTGTCAGAATGCCGGCAAAAGCCGGCATGTTTGCCGGCTCTGCTGTGACTCTCAGACACCCGATCTTCAGGTATTGGGTGTCTGAAAAAGGTTAACCCTTTCATTAATGGATGCCTCTAAACTTAGGCATCCATTAATGAATGATAACCGCTGATTCTCAGCGGTTACCAGCCTTCTAGTGCAGCAAATAACTCGTCACGTACAGTGTACGTGACGAGTCATTTGGTCCCTTTGTGGCGGGACGTACAGTGTACGTCTCCCGTCACGAAGGGGTTAAGCAATGTTAAAATCACTGCTCCTTTAAAAATTGTATTTTTTAAAGTGTTTTTTGCATTGATACTTGTCCCCCAGGGCATACCCGATTTATGGCCAACAACTTGCATATAAGCCTTCAAAATGGGGACATTTGATTTTCTGAGTTCTGGTCCAATAGACTTTCATTGAGTTCTAAAGTTCGTACTCGAACCGAACTCAGGTGTGTTTGGCCCATCACTAATCATGAGTACTGATTTCCATAAGATCAAAAATGAATATTTGACACTGAAACACAGAATGGCTTTAAAGAAATTGAAACAGAGACAGGGAATAGTAATTAAACCTTCAGATTAGGGGGAAAACATGGTAGTCATAACAAAAGAACAGTATGAAGAAATGATTATGAAGATTCTGAACAATTCTGATTGGTACAAAAAGGTGCCTAAATAAGTAATGTTGAAGTTTCAGGTGGAACTTTTTGGTATAATCAATGAGGCCTGTGAAGCACAGGTAATTGATAAATCTACAGAGGAATTTTTCTGAAAGTGACTGTAACAAGGTCAACTCCCTGTTGCATGTATTTATTTATTTAACAAGCTTACGTGCTTAAAGGATAAGTTCACCTTTTGCAAAAATTAAAAGAAATGCATATTGAATATATAAAAAATATGCATTTCTTTAATATTTGCATTCAAGCCTGCAATTGTGATCACTCGATTACAGCTGCAAAGCTCAGGCTTCTGCACATTCTTTCCCAGGCAGAGATGGGGGGAAGGATGACTGGACTTCAAACTGCATTAAATCACCTCATACGGCATCTAGCTGTACTCCCTCTAGGTAGATGCGGGAATATGAGAAAGCTCTACCTAGAGCGAGGATGGCTGGACACCGTATGAGATGTTTGTCCAGCTGTCCTTCCCCCCCCATCTCTCCTTACTGAAACTCCATACCTCCATACGAGTTCTGCCTGGGAGAGAATATGCAGAAGCCTGAGCTCTGCAGCTGTGGTCGAGTGATCACAATTGTAATGCTTTCAAGGCTTGAATGCAAATATTAAAGAAATGCATATTTTTTTTTTAATCTTATTCATTATGCATTTCTTTAACCCCTTCATGACTGAGGCATTTTTTCAATTTTTTGCACCCATGTTATATTCCACAGTTTAGGCCTGAAAATTACTTAAAACCCCCAAACATTATATATTTTCTGAATGCCAAGACCATATAGAATAAAATGGTGGTAGTTGCAAATTTTTATGTAGCGCAATATTAGCGCAACTCCTTATTAAACCCCCAAATTTAGTGACACATTTAATTTAATGCCCCAGAAAACAATAAAATACCAATTTTTTTATTGAATATAAAAGAAGAGGTTACAACGAGTAAAACGATACCCAACATGCCCAGTTTACAAATTGTGTGCGTCCGTGAAATGGCGAATAACTGCAGTACCCCAAAAAGTCCATAGAAGACGCTTTAAAAGCCCCCACAGGTCATCAATTTAGAGATACCCCAAAATACTGGCCTTAGAATTATTGCTCTCACTCCGGCGTGCGCGGCGATACCCAACATGTGTAGCACGTTCGTCTTTTTTATACGTAGGCGCACCCAACGCGTGTTTAGGTGGCGACGCGCGTGCTCGCGGGGGCGGGGGACTTTAAAACATTTTTTTATTATTATTATTAGATTTATTTTCTTTCATTTTAATTTATTGTTGTAAAGCCGACAGTCGGCTTTACAAGTTTAAACAGAGTCCCGGCGGCTAGTCTGTTTAAACAGACTGTACGTCGTCAGTCACAAAGGGGTTAATTTTTGCAAAAGGTGAACTTATCCTTTAACTTTTCAGATTTGTGGGTGAAGTGCAATGTAGTATAATAATAAAGAAATTTACTTAACTTAGGTACAGTGTATATATATATTACAGATATTAAAGATGATCCTCACATTTTAAAAAATATTTTATTATATTATTTCATGTGACGACACAGAAGAAATGACACTTTGCTACAATGTAAAGTAGTGAGTGTACAGCTTGTATATCATTGTATATCAATGTACATTTGCTATCCCCTCAAAATAACTCAACACACAGCCATTAATGTCTAAACCGCTGACAACAAAAGTGAGTGCCGAAGGCAGCCGAGTGAATAACCCAGCCGAAGTGAAGTATTCACTCCGGCTCAGTACGGCTGATTTTAGCCGTACACCGGCTGAAATCAGCCGTAAATCGGCTGCACTTTGGTCAGCCGAACATGCTCTGCATCTTCGGCTGAGTCAAAGTGCAGAAGGACTTCAACTCAGCCGATCCAACATCTGGTGCAGAAGCTCTGGCAGCTCACTCGCTGCCGTTCACCCCTATTCACGTAGGGGCCGAACGGCAGTGAGTGAATAGCCGAATGCCGCCTCCGTGGTACCGAGCAGAATAGAAAATCAATGAAAAAAGTTTTTTTAAAAAGGTTGAAAAAAAAGATTTTTAAAATCTCTGGTAGGAAATGTTAGGAGTAGAAAAGTTAGGGGTGACCCCCCAAAAAAGGAAAAAAGTGTGGGGCTCCCCCCAAAAGTCATACCAGACCCTTTAGGTCTGGTAGGAATTTTAGAAGGGACCCCAAGTTAAAATTAAAAAAAACTGGGGAAAAAAGGACGTGAGTTCCCCCCCTAAAATTCCATGCCAGCATCTTGATCCGAGCACAGGGCTGGCAGGGAAGGAAAGGGGGGGGGGCATGCTCTTGGCACTAGGAGGGTGCTTTTCTAGGGTTGCCCCTGGAAAAGCACCTTGTCACCATGCTGATGGGGACAAGGGCCTCTTCCCCGTAAACCCTGGGGCGTTGGTTGTGGGGGTGCGGGCAATGGGGCTTATTCACATTGGGGTACCTCAATGTGCCCCCCCTCAGGCGGCCAAAGGGAGCTGCAGGATCAGCCAAAGCTACAGTTGGATCATTTGGCTCATTGGTGAATAACCCTCTCAATGTGAACAGCTGAATGTAAAAATAGATTAATATGTAAAAAAGTACATAAACCTCAATCAATTGCCTTGAAACTTTGCACAACCTAAGTTCTCAATTTATTGAGTGACATTAGGCTTGTGCAGCCCCTACCACCGTTTGTGCAGTGGCTATTCGAAATTTCGTGTTGCCCGAGCTGTAGTCAGTCTGGCTAATTTATAGTTGGCATTTATCTGGTTAATTCCAGGTGTTCTGTCATTGACTTTACCTGCCTGAGTGGGGTGTGATCCTGCTGCAGTGTGGGACAGCCAATGGGGAAGTATCATGAGTGTGTGTGGCACACCAGCCAAACACTGTTTTTTTTTTGCCCAGTGGTGAATGCGGAGGAGATGCATATATACTTGGGGGAATTTTCATGTGCTCAGTCTTAGTCCAGTCTCCCTGCAGCCTGGGGGTGGGAATGCTCAAGTGCGGGAAAGTTTGACTAGGCCTCACATACTGATTGAGGAGGAGAACCAGAGAAGCTGGATGGCTTGGTACTGGAATGGACCTCAGGAGCAAGTCTGGTGTCTCTACTACTGAAGATCTCATACCTATCCCTATTCAGCTGCTGCTCCCAGTGTCAGCCTGTGCTCCTATTGACTCTGCACTGTGGAATACTGAAAAGGACTGGTGAGTCTAGAGTTCTCTTCTATTCTAGTTTTGCCATGGATGTCCTAAGCCCTATACCCTCTTTCCAAGTTATAGAGTTCTCCAATAAAGCATGTTAACACCTACTTAAAGTGACTGGCGCCCCCCGGACCCACAGAGGCATAGCATGGACCCCCAAAGGCAGGGAGTGCTGACATTTAATTATCAGGGGCAGATCCCAGTCCAGTGGTGAAGGTATGTCTGATCAAATAAACCAAAAAACAAACAAAAAAGATGGGGTCCCCCCTATACCAGACCCTTAATCCGGACAGCAGCCTGGCAGAGCAGGAAAGGGGGGACGAGCGAGTGCCCTCCCTCTCTTCACCCTGGCAACCCTACTCGCCTCTGATGTTTGCATTGACCTTGGAACCCTTACTCTGCACCATCAGAAACTCATCCACTATCCAGGGATTCTCTGCACTGCCCCTGTCTGAGACAATTGTGTCGGGGAGCCCGTGTAGTCGGAACACATGTTGCAGAAAAAGAATGGAGGTTAGTTGTGCTGTGGGAAGGAGGCCAGAGGTCGGGATGAAGTGGACCATCTTCGTGCATCGATCTACCACTACCATGATGGTGGTACAAGCTCGCGAGGGAGGTAGGTCCACGATGAAGTCCATCGCAATGTCCCTCCACGGTGAGGACGGCCAGCGGCAGGGGTTGCAGTAACCCGACGGGTCGGGAGGTTGGTCGTTTGTGGAGCGCACAGATAGAACAGGACTCCACGAAGGAATGCACGTCCGCCGTCACGGAAGGCCACCAGAACCTGCGCAGGATGCACTCCAAGGTGTTGCGGTGGCCCCTGTGGCCGGCGGTGGGATGATCGTGGTAGTGTTGCAGAACTGATATCCGCTGGGAAGCCGGAACGTAGATCCGCTGCTGGTGGTAGCGCAGCCCCTGTTTCAGTGGTAGCTGGGCTGCCTCACCCGGAGCAGGTGTGCTGGCTCTTCTGATTTCCTCTATGAGGGATTGATGGGTGGCTAAGAAGTAGGCGGTCGGGAGGATGGGTTCTGGAGGCATAGGTTCGGCCTCTGAGGCGTGCATGCCGGACAGGGCATCGGCCTTGCCGTTCTTGGCCCCAGGCCTGTAGGTGATCTGGAGACGGGAGAAAAAGAGGGCCCACCTGGCTTGTCGGGGGCCGTAATCGCTTGGCACTGCGAAGGTACTCGAGGTTCCGGTGGTCCGTATAGACCACCACAGGGTTTTCTGCCCCCTCCAGTAGATGTCTCCATTCCTCCAGAGCATTTTTGATGGCGAGCAATTCCCTCTCGCCCACGTCGTAGTTACGCTCGGCCCCGGTGAGCTTGCGGGAGTAGAAGGCAATGGGGTGCAGGAGCTGCTTCTCCCCTTGGCACTGGGAGAGAATGGCTCCAACCGCCCCCTCGGAGGCATCGGTCTCCAGATAGAAAGGACGAGTGGTGTCTGGTTGCGCTAGAACAGGTGCCTGGGTAAACAATTGCTTGAGGCACTGGAACGCCTTGTGGGCCTCTGGAGTCCAGCAGAATAGCACGTTACTCCTGGTCTGGGCAGTGATGGGGGCACAGACGGCTGAAAAGTTGCGGATGAACCTCCGTTAGAAGTTGGCGAAGCCGACGAACTGCTGTACCATCCGTCTGTTGCGGGGGATAGGCCACTCCAGGACAGCCCTGATCTTCTTGGGATCCATCTCTACTCGTCCAGGGGAGAGGACATAACCCAGGAATTCAACGTAGGTTACCTCGAAGGTGCTCTTCTCCAACTTGCCATAAACAGCTGCTTGCTCCTGAATCGATGATGGCAGGGAGGTTAACGCCATTCTTGTCCAACTGCAGGGAGACAGGGATGGTGAGGTGAGAAGAATTACGGCATATAGGCCAGTTTAGACTCACCTTGGGTGCCTCTGGCCTACCTGCCGGAGGTTTGTTGGGACAGTCCTTCAGGAAGTGACCAGGCTTGGCGCAGCACAGGCATAGGTGCAGTGTCCGGCGTCTAGTTCTCTCGTCGGCGGACCTGGCTGGTGGGAGACCCGTACCCTGCGCCGTGCCCGCTGACCCTGTGGGGAGGTGACACCCCTGGTTTCCTGACAACCTTCAGATGAACAGAAGGTAGCAGCCTACGCTGATGATTTGCTATTTTTCTTAATTAACCCACTGTGGTCTACACCCAACCTTCTTAGAGCCCTCTCTGAATATGGTCAGCTTTCCAACTTTAAGGTGAATCTGCCGAAATCATCTGCTCTAAATATCTCTCTGCAGCCTACTGTTCTCGCCCAGCTGCATACGGTCTTCCCCTTCAACTGGGCTACTCATTCTTGGTTCGGTAGATGTGCAGCCATTAAGACCGGTGTTGCAGGTGCGGTTCGCAATCAGGTACGATGCTCCATATTTTCTGGTCTTGCCCACTAAGGATGGGCTGCCGATTCGAGTCGAACATAAGTTCGATTCGAACATAAGTTCGATTCGAACATAAGTTCGATTCGAACATAAGTTCGAGGGTTCGCCAAACTTTGTGGGATGTTCGCGGTCTGTTCGACCGCGCAACGTCCCACCAGGCAATGCGCCCTCTGAAGCTCTAATTGGTTAAAGTGTTGGGTCAGGTCAGGTGTAAGACTTTGCCCAATCAGGGCTCAGTACTCATTTAGAGCCATGATTGGGCAAAGTCATCATGACTTTGCCCAATCATGGCTCATAGCTAAGTCCCAGCAGCACACTATATAAGCCTGCTGACACCACAGCGGAGTGCTACAGCAGAGTGCTACAGCAGAGTGCTACAGCAGAGTGCTACAGCAGAGTGCTACAGCAGAGTGCTACAGCAGAGTGCTACAGCAGAGTTCTATACAGCGTCCTATATCAGAGTTGTATACAGCGTTCTATATCTGAGTTGTATATCAGAGTACAGAGTTCTGTACTATAGGAGTCAGTCATACTGGTCTATTATAGCAGTCGATCAGAACAGTTGATTCTAACAGTTGATTATGGCAGTCTATTGCAGTAAACATCATGTCAGAAAGGCCAAAAAGGACAGGCAGACGCTCCCATGCAGCAATAAGAGGGCAAGCAGCCTCTGTTTCCGCAGGCCAAAATCATGGTCGTGGTCATGGACGTGGTGCATCCTCTGCAGGCAGGCCACGCTTGTGCTTTCTATCTGGTGCTGGCCGTCTTATTCAGCAACAACATACAGAAGAGGTGGTGGATTGGATAACCAAGCCATCCTCAACCTCTGCCACCCAGGCTTGTACTGGTTCTCAGTCCACCGCAGCTGCCAAATCGGCCTATTCTGCCTCCTTGTCCACAGCTACTCCTGCCGTAGCCTCACCATCATGCATGGAGGAGTCAGCTGAATTGTTTCAACACACCGTCAGTGACATGCTGCTGGAGGATGCGCAGCAATTCCAATGGTCTGATGTTGACTCTGAGGTTGAGGAAGGGAGTAACATGAGCCTAGAGGGAGGGGGTGCCAATGATGCACAACAAACTGGCACTCATGTTCCCCCAGCTGGAGCATACTGCCAGGTTGGCTCCAGTGATGAGGACAGAGGGGGTAATGATGATGAGGTCACTGACTCCCCTTGGGTGCCTGATTGATGAGAGGAGAAAAGTGAAGAGGAGGCACAACCCCAACAAGGCACGATGTCCTCCAGGGGCAGCCGTATGATCAGCCAGTCCATTGCATTAGATGGCGGAGCTGCACTGGCACTGTTGTCTCGTAGCAGACTTCCAGGAAACTCATCTGTTTGACACTACGTGCTTGAAGAGACATATGGCCACCTGCCACGGATCCAGTTGGCAACAGCACCATAGAAAGGACAACACTTCCCGCTCCTCATCTGTGATCTCTACCCCCACTAAACGTCATGCAATGTCCACAACCTCCACTGACGGGAATGATGTTATAGCAATGGGTGTGCCAGGTCCTTCCGGTGAATCTGCCAGCAGCCCACCAGCTGCAGATATTAGAAATCAAATTGCACTGCCCCAGCTGCTGCAGCTGAAAAAAAAATACTGTCCCATCCATCCACATGCTCAGCGTTTAAATGCCAGCTCGGCCAAATTGCTCACTTTCCAGCTGCTGCCTTTCCAGCTGATGGACTCTGCCCCCTTCCGTGAGTTTGCAGAATGTGCTGTACCACAGTGGCAGGTTCCCAAATACCAATTTTTTTCTCAGAAGGCCATTCCAGCACTGTACCAGCATGTGGAAGGCAATGTGAAAGGCAATGTTTTGGCCATTACACGTGGTCCAGCAAGCATGGGCAGGGATGTTATATTTCAAAAAAGAAGGTTCCCCAAACAAAGAAATCCCTATATTGGAGCTGATCAGGTAAACAGGTGACACAAAATGGTAATGATGTATAAAAAATATATTTAATGACAATTAAAGAAAAATACACATAGGATCCAATATAACAAGACATCTAAAAACAAGTAAAAAGACATCCCCTTGAAATTCCACTTATAGTAATACGAGTGATAATCTAG
This sequence comes from Nanorana parkeri, assembly GCF_000935625.1. Lineage (NCBI taxonomy): Eukaryota > Metazoa > Chordata > Amphibia > Anura > Dicroglossidae > Nanorana > Nanorana parkeri. The sequence goes on along the minus strand of NW_017309822.1, from coordinate 12,236 downwards.
AGACCACCTCAGTGGTAAATAGTCACTAATATATACACATTGATGTGTTTTAAAGACGGATACAATGTATCAGAGCGTACTCACAACCTGTGTGGTTTGCGATGAGGGACAGTCCTTGTAGGGTCCCCTGTTTAAACGTGGATGGAGTAAATTCTGTGAGGTGTATCTTAGTGTGGGATTGTGACTCCAGATAGTAGTTATCCTTGTTTGTCTGGAGGCTCCGATGAGCGTGTCACTCCCTGCTCAATTGAGCTCACACTGATCAGCGGGTGTCGATCACTTCTAATCCAGAAAATAATCCGGAGGTTGTTTCCAGCATGTGCGGCCGCACAGCGAAGTGAATAAAGACACACTGGGCTGAAAGGTGGATGGTAGGATGGAGCAACCTCAGCCCACAAGCTGTTCTCAATCTCGGTTCCGAGATAACAGCGGTTATAGGGTTTTCGTTCCGTCCTGTCCTGTCAATCGACAATGAGAAAGTTGTTTCCTTCACTCGACCGTGGGTGAGGTAAAGCGGGTATCCAAGGGGAGTCTGAAACACACGCTGACCCTGATGTTATATTTCCTTCACGGCACACTGGGTAACTCTTCTAGCAGCTGGGAGGGATCCAGGACAGGGCTCCGTGCTGGAGCTTGTTCAACCACCACGCCTCCAAAAAGCTGCTGATCTGAGGTCTGTCTGCTCCATCCCCTCCTCTTCGCCCTCCACGATGACCTCCTCTGCAGATTTGTCCAGCGAAGAGTTCCAACAGCTCAGGCAAAAGGATGCCATGCAGTGCTTGAGCTGGTTTGTCTAGGGGACAGGAGCCACACCGGGGCAGAGATTCTGTCAGCTCTGCAGGGGCAGGCCCAGAGGTGGTTAACACCACGCCAGCTTGAGCCGGGAATGGTTGTATGTGACAATGGCAGCAACCTTCTCTCCGCCCTACGACTGGGAAAGGTGATGCATGTACCATGCTTGGCACACATCCTCAATTTGGTGGTACAGCGTTTCCTAACCAGGTACCCAGGGCTGGCAGGGCTTCTCAGGCAGACCAGAAAAGTCTGCAGCTATTTCAGGCGGTCATACCCGGCAAGTGTTCATCTGGCCGAAATTCAAAGGGAATTCCACCTTCCCACAATCCGTCTGATCTGTGACATGCCCACCAGGTGGAACTCCACTTTGGCGATGCTGCAGTTGCTGCACAAGCAGCAGCGGCCCATCAACGAGGACCTGTGTGAGTATGACACAAGGACAGGCTCGGCGGACCTTGGCTTTTTCCCCCCGTCAGTGGCTGCTGATAAAGGATGCATGCACTATACTGTAACCATTTGAGGAGGCGACGAGGATGGTGAGCAGGGATAGTGCATGCATCAGTGACACCATCCCTCTGGTGTTCCTGCTGGAGCACACTCTGCTGGGAATTATTGATGTGGCACTAGAAGCAGAGCAGAGGGAGGAAGAGGAGGACTTCCTTAGCTCTCAAAGCTCCCTTTACGCAGACACCATTCCTGCGGGTCCACAGATCACACAAGAGGAGGAGGAGGATTATGTCAGCCGTGGGGGCATTGAAGGTGAGGATGACAAAAGGCATTCTTCAAGTCACCAGAAACCCAAGGATTAGTATGTGGCTGGGAGCAGGTAGTGCACGATAGTGTCATCCTCAGTGACCCTGAAGACTTAGAATCTAATGCCTCCTCCAACTTATGCTGCATGGGCTCCCTTATCTTGCAAAGCCTGCTAAACGACCCCAGTATTCGTGGGATCATTACTGGTTGGCAATACTTTTTCATCCGCGCCACAAGTGTAAGGTTGCAGAGCTCATCCTGATCTCACAGAGGGAGCACAGGATGAAACAACTGGAGGACGCTCTGAAGAGAAACCTGTGTAACACCATTCCAGACACTGGCAATTTTTTCAGTCGTCAGCGCCCGGGGATGTTAACTTTAGGCACCCATTGCCAGCGTCTTCATCATATAGTGCAGGATTACCTAGGGGTAAGAGCAGACCTGGATAGCTTTCCAGCAGACGGTCCACTGGCTTACTGGGTCTTGAGAATGGATCACTGGCCAGAACTTAGCCAATATGCCATGGAGCTACTGGGTTCCCCTGCATCCAGCGTGCTTTCCGAACGGACATTCAGTGCTGCTGGAGGTTTTGTGACAGACAAAAGAGTGCATCTGTCCACAGACTCCTTTGACCGGCTGCCATGTATAAAAATGAATCACTCCTGGATCAGCAGCAGCTATCAATCCCCTGGTGCTGATGCCACCAAATAGATCGTGGATCTAAGGATTCGGAAGACTTTGCGGGCGATTATTACGCCGTCTTAAAGTAATGTTCTCGGTGTCGTGCACCACCAACGACCAAGACACAATTTTTCCACACCCGCATGTGGCATATTATTTGAGTTCTGCACTCTTCCAGAATAACTCTGAAGGGTTACGGTGTGAAGGCACTTGCCGACACTAAAGGCCCAATATTTGAGTGCACTGACCTGTGTGCCGAATGCATATCATTTGAATATTTGACCACAGGGTCCAATCCTGCACTCTTCCAGAATAACTCTGAAGGGTTACAGTGTGAAGGCACTTGCCGTCACTAAGGCCCCATTCACACACGAATCGGCCTGCACATACAGCTCCGTACTGCGTGTTGGGCCGTACCAAGCAGCTGCCGGGAAGGACAGGTGCTCCGTGTGATTAGTACGCAGCCCCCGTCCTTCTCTATGGTGCTACGCAGCCGTACGCCCCCCTACGCTGGCCGGGTGAGTGTATTCATACACCGCCGGAATTTATTCTGTATGCGTCCCGGCCAGAAAACCCACACCCCTACGGACCTCCAGTTGAGGTGAGCGTAGGGGGGCGTACGGCCGCGTAGCCCCATAGAGAAGTACTAATCACACGAAGCACCTGTCCTTCCTGGCAGCTGCTTGGTACGCCCCGCACGCAGCACGGAGCTGTACGTGCAGGCCGATTCGTGTGTGAATGGGGCCTGAAGGCCCAATATTTGGGTGCACCAGTGTGACAGGTGCATATTGTTTCAATATTTTACATCAGGGTCCAATCCTGTACTCTTCCAGAATAACTCTGGAGGGTTACAGTGTGAAGGCACTTGCTGACACTAAAGGCCCAATATTTGGGTGCACCTGTGTGACAGGTGAATATCATTTGAATATTTTACAGTGTCAGAACTATTGGGGCTAAAAGGAATTAAACTATAAGGTCTAACTCTATACACATTATTAGACTGTGACTGTGTTAGAATGAGATTGATGGGATTGTTATGTCTCAAACTTAACAGAGAACAAGCGAGACTATGATTTTTTTCCCCCTCATTACTGGAAAAAGAGCTCATTGTAAAAGTTGCCTTATATACAATGCAGAATAATACCATTAGCTATAGAGGACTACAAATCCCAGCAAAACATAGAGCAATGCAGAATAATAGCATATACATTTTCCACATACCCTGTGCTGCTGCTCTACTCTTGGGTTCTGGCCTATTGGGCAGAGCTTGTCAGGAGGGTTGGGGAGGGTCTTAGTAAGGGGAGATGTGCGGGTGGCAGAAGCGCTGTAAGCAGGCATTGCGTGGCTCCCCAGAAGGCTGCCGCGAGGTCCCCAGCTGGACCTAAGACAATTTGAAAAATGTAAGTACTGGTATCGGTTTTTAGTATTGGGACAGAGGTCAGTTATAACACAGAGTGCATTGGTCAGTAATGTAACGCAAAGTGCGGATGACAGCAATGTAAAGTAGAGTGCGGATGACAGCAATGTAAAGTAGAGTGCGGATGACAGCAATGTAAAGTAGAGTGCGGATGACAGCAATGTAAAGTAGAGTGCGGATGACAGCAATGTAAAGTAGAGTGCGGATGACAGCAATGTAAAGTAGAGTGCGGATGACAGCAATGTAAAGTAGAGTGCGGATGACAGCAATGTAAAGTAGAGTGCGGATGACAGCAATGTAAAGTAGAGTGCGGATGACAGCAATGTAAAGTAGAGTGCGGATGACAGCAATGTAAAGTAGAGTGCGGATGACAGCAATGTAAAGTAGAGTGCGGATGACAGCAATGTAAAGTAGAGTGCGGATGACAGCAATGTAAAGTAGAGTGCGGATGACAGCAATGTAAAGTAGAGTGCGGATGACAGCAATGTAAAGTAGAGTGCGGATGACAGCAATGTAAAGTAGAGTGCGGATGACAGCAATGTAATGCAAAGTGCGGATGACAGCAATGTAAAGCAAAGTGCGGATTACAGCAATGAAACGCAAAGTGCGGATGACAGCAATGTAATGCAAAGTGCGGATGACAGCAATGTAATGCAAAGTGCGGATGACAAGGGTGTAAGATAGAAAGGGACTTACAGTTTTGATGTACTAGATCATGTGCTCTGTCATGCCCTCTTCTTCCTCTCCGGGTGGTGGGGGGGAACAGCGATGTTTCTCCCATGTTAAGCCCAAGCAGCCTTGATGCGTCTTCTCTGTCCCTACTCTGCTAAAATACATGAGCAGCCAATGGCAGTGCTGCACTCTCCCTCTTAGCCAATAGCAACTGGGGTGGGCTGAGGAAGATACAAGTGGTTGTCAAGTGCTGAGGACACATTTTTTAGTCCCTTGGGGGCTGCTACTATATACGGTACCAGTGTTAATGTCTTAGGGGGGGCAATTGCCCCCCCCCCTTGCCCCCCTGTAGAGATGCCTATGCTCTCAAGGAATAATATTATTTTGAATCCAATATTGCCCTCTTCCGGTAGTTGCAGGGATTGTTTTTAGAAAAGTGATACCTTTCTGACGTCATAATTAGGTTAAAGATAAGCAAATTACGCCCACATTTTTGGGTGATAAAAGTTAAGGGGGAAGGAAAGAAAGGAGTATACAGGAGGACGCACATAGACACTGGAGGGAGAGATCTGAAGCTGATTGACAGGCTGACAAGGGGAACTGAACCAAAGAGGACCTGAACATCTCTTGTTCCTACACTGACACAAAGCTGACATCTCATAGACAAAAGATTTTGCAATTTTTGGTAAAGTATAAATGTCTTTTTATCTGTAGGCGATTGACTAGCCATATATATCTGACTAGACCATTTGGTCCTTGTTAGCATCAAGATTGAATGTTAAAGCTTGTCAGCAGTAGATATAGGCAAAAAACGGGAGGCTTTAGAACCCCTTTAAAGGAAAACCAATCACCGGCAATTGAATTGTCATTTTTTTTCTTTTTAAATGTCACTTTTTGCTGCAGCAGGTTCTATACATCGTACAGAGCCGCCACTTCGCAGGCAGTTTATGGGGACCCCCCAGGCACGATTTTTATTCTTACCCTTTAAGTCATGTAAAAATCATTGTTCCTTTACAAATTTTTATTTTATTTTATTGATTCCTGTCCCCTAGGGCAGTACCTGGAACCCCATAACCTTTTATGGCCAATAACTTGCATGTAAGCCCTCTTAAAGGGAACAATCGTTTACGAACGTTCAACCTCCTATTGATTTGCATTCAAACTTTTCGGCCGTTCGAATGTTCGTATACGAACTGAACATGGGGGCCCCTCACTATTGCCTAAGCTTGCAATCCTTCTGGGATCAGGTACTGAATGTCATTGAAGAACTCACTTTGGTGAATCTGAGAAAAAACCCTGCGGCATGTCTGCTACACATGAATGGGAGTTCAATTTCCAGATACAAACTCTCTCACACACCACTTGCTGAATGCTGCGAAGGCATGTATCCCATTGCTCTGGAACCAATCCTGTCCTCCTACCATTAAAATGTGGCTTACTAAAGTGCATGATTTATACATAATGAAGGACTTAACAGCCTCCCTGCGAAACTTGGAGGGATCCTTCTCTTCTACATGGGATTCCTGGATATACTTTAGACACTCTGACCGCTGCACAGCCCTCTTGACTTGAAGAGTTCTTGTAGCCTCTCCTTGTGCCAGCTAGCATCTACTTATCTGCCATAAAATAATTTACCTCCGTCCTGCTTTGAAAATCGGCTAGATGCAGTATACTCTGAGTGGTCCCTCTTTGGGTAGCTGGTAGGGGGGTTCAGCCTGGGTCTCTTTCATTCACCTTTTGCCTCCTCTCCATGAACATATATGATTTTCCTCCCATCTGGCTCTTATCCTTCCTTTCAGTTTCTTCTACGGTCTATCGGTCTTTATCTCCTCTAACTTTGCCTGCTTTCTACTAACCGCTGCACGCAAGGATTTTTGCCTACACAGGCGAAAAGAGAATTTTAGCACCCCCCCCCACACACACACACGCCATCGGACGGCTACCTATGCACCGCGCTTGTAGTCAATTAACTCTGCCTCCCATCAATATTAATATATGTCTGTACATATATTAACGGGCATGGATAGGAGTAAAAATCCACCAATACCTTTTTTTCTAGACCGAGTACATCAACTATAGAGGACTACTTGCTGCTGGTCTATTTAGTTATTTAGATTTCGAGTCACTCATTCCCAGGGCAGTGATTTTTGATTATTACTATAGAGGACTACAAATACAGTTCCAACTCTCCCGCACATCCTCTCTGTTCCCACATCTTCTCTCTGGGAGAGCAGTGTGGGGGCGGAGACAGCCTGCGCTGTCACAGGAGGCTGACCTCTCCTCCTCACACCACTCGCTCAGCATCCTGTGACAGCGGTTAGGATGGAGAGCAGGTGCAAGCAGTCAGTGATCAGTGATCGCTGAGTGTTTGTACATAATTGAGGACATAGTATGTTTACTATATCCCCAATTATGAATGAATGGGATCTACATCCCCTCCTGTTCGTTCATGATTGTGGTTATAGTAAACATACTCTGTCCTCATGTTATCAATGAACAGGAACACTCAGTATAGAGGACTTCTGTTCATGTATTACTGGGAATACAGAAAAAGAGATTCTCTTTTTCTATTTTAAAAGGGAAATATCAGGGGCCTGCTTAGACCCCTAATATTTCCCAGAAGCTCCTAACAGTAAAGTATGGGAGGAGAGAGAGGGAGCGCTGACAGGTGTAATCAGAGCCGCCGCGGCCATTTTGTGGGCAGTCGCATTTTTTCGCCCCCCTCCGCTGGCGCCATCAAGCAGTTGCTTGATCTGCCTATATGGTAGCGCCGGGTCTGCCTGCACAACTCGAGAAAATGTTCTAGACACAATTGGTTAAACATGTTGTTTATGAGTAATTGCCTATCAACGTTTCCAGGTGTTGATCTTGGACGAATCTTGGTTGATAAGCATTATTTTATTATTGTGTCCTTTTCTTTTCCTTACTGATGTGTGATAACATTTCCATAATGTTCATAATTTCCATAATTTCACACACGAATTGGCCTGCACGTACAGCTCCGTGCTGCGTGCGGGGCCGTACCAAGCAGCTGCCGAGAAGGACAGGTGCTGCATTTGATTAGTACGCAGCTCCCGTCCTTCTCTATGGGGCTACGCGGCCGTACGCCCCCCTACGCTCACCTCAATTGCAGGTCCGTAGGGGAGCGGGTTTTCTGGCCGGGACGCATACAGGATCCATTCCGGCGGCGGATGAATACGCTCACCCGCACCCCTACGGACCTGCAATTGAGGTGAGCGTACGGGGGGTGTACGGCCGTGTAGCCCCATAGAGAAGGACGGGGGCTGCGTACTAATCACACGCAGCACCTGTCCTTCCCGGCAGCTGCTTGTTACGGCCCCCCACGCAGCACGGAGCTGTACGTGCAGGCCGATTCGTGTGTGAATGGGCACTTAATGCGATCTTTGTCTCTTTGCTATAATCTTGCCAGAATTACATATGTACATTGCTGTGCTTTTTCATTCTTTTAATCTGTATTGTACCGATTGCAGTTAATAAAGAATTAATAAAAAACAACAATCTTTTTTTCTCTGAATAAATGACCCACAAATCATGATTTTTAGATTTGAAAACGGGTGTTGGGAAATAGTAAAAATTATTTAAGACTGTGCATGTAAGGACTACATTACACTTTAATGATGATTTCTAAATTCTAAAATTGATCTGGGGGGGTCCTTTTCTAAATGGGGCCTAGTACAAGTGATTTATTACTGTACACATCAGCACTATAATACTAAGGGGGCTTTCTTCTGAAAGTAAATGACAATGTAATATTAATTTCAAGATTTTAAAATGGCTGTTGGGGGTCTTGTTTAAAATGGGCCTGTTACAAATGGTTCAATAATATGCAAGAGGCATAGATTATGCATACACAGCTAGTAGGGGTCATAAACGATATGATTTACTCTTTAAAGTGTGGAGCAGACCCCACAGGCTATTGGGTGTCCATTCTGGACTATAGGCCATAGCTAGCGCTCTATGCTAAAAACCCTCCTCCCTCACATAGCAGGCAATCTGATCTCTGGGGGTGATTCTAATATTGCCTTAGACCTCGGCATAGATCGATCGCATGGGAACAGATGTCGGGCTAAACGTCCTTCCAAATTGGGTACGGATTTGGCCACTCACTGATTGATATCTGGAGGGAGCTGAACCCCACAGCGAAAGACTACACCCATTATTCCCCAGCCCACCTGAGCTATGCAAGGATTGACCATCTCTTTGTCTCCCCCTTCGGTTGTGCCCTTGGTCGCCTCCTCTAAAATTAGAGAAATATCCTGGTCGGATCACTCTATGGTTATCATATCGATGTCACATATGAGGGACCCTGATAGGTAATTTTGTTGGAGACTGAATGAATCGCTCTTGAGTGATCCGGCCCTATGCTCCAAGTTGGAGTCTCAACTCACTTCTTACTTCCAACTCAATTTCACACCTACTGTGTCTCCCATAACAATCTGGGCAGCACACAAAGCGACCATCAGAGGCTGGCTTATAGCCTTTGCCTCCAAATTTAAAAAAACAGGCTCTGAAGCGCATAACCGAACTGGATGCAACTCTACAAAAATTATCCTGTGACCATAAACGCACTCCAACACTTGCTCTACAGTGCAGCCTGGAAACCACCCACTTAGAACTCAACATGCTCCTGACTACGTGTGCTGAAAAGAGCTTGCGTTGGACTGGCAATAAATTCTACTCGCATAGGGATAAAATTGGCACCTTGTTTGCACACAAACTCTCCCTGACTCCTTGTACATACTCCGCCCCTAGAATTAATTGTAAATCTGGTATATACTCCTTGAATCCCAAAAATGTACTTCGAGAGTTTAATGGCTTTCTTTCATCTGGCTATCAATGCTGGAGCACCTCTGGACCCGGATCTAAATCGAGCCTTTATTAGTGTTATACCTAAACCGAACAAGGACCCGGGTGAAATCTCCAATTACAGACCTATATCATTAATAAACAATGACCTTAAACTCTTAACAAAAATTTTAGCTAACCGACTAAACACTTTTTTAGCTTCATATATACACGAAGACCAAGTGGGCCTTATAATGGGGTGCCAAGGCCCAGAGCAGATTAGGAGGGCGATTGACATTATTTCTCTCTGCAATCTAATTGGGATGGTGGACCCCGACAAGAGGGCCTACTACTATCCGTGGATTTGCAGAAGGCATTTGATTCGATTTCATGGCCTTATATGTTCACTCTACTGAAGCGCTGGGGTTTTGGCCCCTCCTTCCTTAGGCTACTGCTTACCCTGTACTCTATAGTGTATAGCAAAGTTAAAGTGAACTTCTTTTTCTTCTATTACATACTCCACATACTCCAGCTAAAGAAATAAAGACAAAATACACAAATGCTAAAATGATTAGCCATTAAAGCTACATAAACATAAGCATAAGCTACATAATGGTAGTATTTCGTTTCAAAGAAGTGCCAGCACACATGAAGTTATGGCTTGAAACAGCTGCAGTCTTTGCTTTAAAGGAGAACTATGAGATGAGTGATTTCCACTCACCTCATAGTTCTAGCCGACCTGTGACAATGAGACGTCATCTAAGTCGGGATCCGCTCCGGCTGCGGCGTCTCAGTATACTGCGAGCTGTAGCTCGCGGTATACTGAGCTTAGGGTAACGGGAGGACGCTAGTTTGTGTCCTCCCGCTACCTTAAGGAGAACTATGGGGAAAGACACTGACCCCATAGTTCTCCTTTAAATTCAGCGTCATGACATTTTCTACCATTTTTCTACTGGCCCCCACAGTAAATAATCCAGCAGTGTCACATGGCAGACCCGGTAAAACAATTAATAACCTTGAATGCTGAAGGAATTGATGGGTCTAACGAAGGGAAGGAGTCCAGTGACGTCATGGACACAGACGTCACTGGACTCCTCTCCCTTCCCTTCGTTAGCCGTCACGGACATCGACGTCACCGGACTCCTCCCCCCTCCCTTCGTTAGCCGACGCAGCCACTTGGGGAAGGGGGAAGGAGTCCGGTGACGTCGATGTCCCTGACGTCACCGGATCTCCGACGGAACTTCTGCAAGACCAGGCGGAGAGGTGAGTACCGGTCAAAAAGTTGGGGATTATTCGTTAATTTCCGCAGCCCTACTCTTTTATTGTTTCACTTTAAGCAATGTTAAAATCACTTCTCCTTTAAAAACTTTATTTTTTAAAAGTGTTTTTTGGCATTGATACATGTCTCCCCGGGCCGGACCCGAATCCCCATAATCTTTTTATGGCCAATAACTTACATATAAGCCTTCAAAATGGGGTCATTTGATTTTCTGGTTCTGAGTTCTGGTCCCATAGACTTTCATTGAGTTTGAAGTTCGAGTTCGAACTATTTCCATGTTACAAAGTTCAAACTCGAACCAAACTCAGGTGTGTTCGGACCATCACTACTCACCGATACCCATTACCAATACTTTTTTTTTAATGTCATGTGATAGTTTTTTAAAAAACAATACAGACTAATGATTTTAGGACAGTGGTGAAGTGCCAGGGCCCAGCGCAAATGCTGCAAACACCCTATCCTGTAGAGGGACTACAAATCCCAGCAATACATTATACAGCAATGCAGAATGGCACTGGCTATAGCGGACTACCAATCCTAGCAATACATTATACAGCAATGCAGAATGGCACCAGCTATAGCGGACTACCAATCCCAGCAATACATTATACAGCAATGCAGAATGGCACCGGCTATAGCGGACTACCAATCCCAATCATTATACAGCAATGCAGAATAATACCATCAGCAACAGAGGGCTACAAATCCCAGCAATACATTATACAGCAATGTAGAATACCATCAGCTATAGAGGACTACAAATCCCAGTGATACATTTTATAGCAATGCTGAAGGGCAACCAGCTATAGAGGACTACAAATCCCAGCAATACAGTATACAGGAATGCAGAAAAATATGAAGCTACATATCAGGAAGCCGGGGGACGGGTAATGACTCCCCCGGGTTCCTGATTGGCCAGGAAGCCGGCTCCATGCTCCCTCATCACTTGGTGACGAGGGAGCATGGAGACGGCTTCCCAGCTAATCAGGAACCCGGGCGGCGAGTCCCTTAATGGGCCTTCCATTATAGGTATTCAATACTCGTACTAGATACCGAAAAAACAGAATTGGTGCATCCCTAGTGGTTACATTAGTTCTCTTTTTTGAGGTTTTTTAAAAATATTGTTTTCAACTGATAATCCATGTATAACACATTTCCTGTCCCTAGAGTGGCTATGTTCACTCACTCCACTTTTTATATGGCATTTCTCCTCATCTCCTTTACATTGGGGGGTTGTTATTTAAAAGATAACATTGTTTGTGCTTTCAGTTCAGCTCACAGGAAGTGACAAGGATACTGCCTTTCTGGCTAGATCAATAGGTATTTTCTATACTTGCTGAAAATGCCGTTAGCCTGATAAATAAATGCTCCACCACATCCAACTACTGGAAAGTTGCAATATATTCAATTATTGTCCTTTGGCTTAGATATCCTTAGGCAAAACTGCCAGGCTTGGCTAATCTTTTTACCTGATAGAGAGAGCAGTACATTTGACACCATATACTATGCTAGAGCCTGTATGCCATTGCACAGGAGAGAAGAGTTACTAAAGTGTCAGAAGCAGGGTTTCTCAAAAGCCTGTAATTTGTGTGCATAGCCCATTCTTGCAGTGTTCACTCAGTGTATCATACAGGTGTTTGTAGTGTTCAATCAGTGTGTCATGCAGGTGTTTGTAATCACTGCAGCATAGACAGTCAACAGCAATCCAGTAATGTCCATTTTACTTGTTTATTACAAAGCAGCAGAATAGAATAGCAAGATATATTTGAAGACATAGGGGAAAGTGTAATATATACAGGCCCGGATTTCCCACAAGGCCACCGAGGCCGGGCC
>NW_017309821.1:37451-43195 GCF_000935625.1 Nanorana parkeri | reverse complement strand
CTGCGAAGATCCCAAAGACTCTACAAAAGAATTCCAGAATGACAAAACCGGAGCAGTGTGGAGATCGGCTGTGAGTATCCATTACACTGCGGGGGGGGGACATGCACTGTGACACGGTGACCACTGGAGGGCAGCAGAGGATCAGAGGTAAACCCAATGCTGCTCTTCATAGGGGTGGAGGGGGGGGTGACACCTTTCAGGTTCAGAGCGGAAATCACAGGAAGACTTCCTGAGCCTGGTCACTGGTCCGCCGCCTCGTAAAACCTAAAGTGGAACTCTGGACAAAATAATAATTGGCCTCTATGATGGCGTCTGTCAGCGGGATTAACACGGCAGTTTTCGTGGTCCCCCCATAACAGAGTTTTATTACTCTTTGATCCTGCCGATAGGTCAGTTATTTTTCTACTTCCTGTGACTGGGTGACAACGCTGTTCATTCTGCAGTGAAATCACACAGCAGCGTTGTCACCCTGTGGGCAGGGAGGGGGGGGAGTCTTAGATGAACAAAGTAAGGGGGACCCCAGCGGACACTGAAATCAGTTATTTTCTTTTCATAGAAATGTTTAAACCACATTAATAAAAGCTGACCCCCGGTGCCCCTTCCCCCATGGCCATTAATATGGAGGTGCCCCTTCCCCCATGACCATTAATATGGAGGTGCCCCTTCCCCCATGGCCATTAATATGGAGGTGCCCCTTCCCCCATGGCCATTAATATGGAGGTGCCCCTTCCCCCATGGCCATTAATATGGAGGTGCCCCTTCCCCCATGGCCATTAATATGGAGGTGCCCCTTCCCCCATGGCCATTAATATGGAGGTGCCCCTTCCCCCATGGCCATTAATATGGAGGTGCCCCTTCCCCCATGGCCATTAATATGGAGGTGCCCCTTCCCCCATGGCCATTAATATGGAGGTGCCCCTTCCCCCATGGCCATTAATATGGAGGTGCCCCTTCCCCCATGGCCATTAATATGGAGGTGCCCCTTCCCCCATGGCCATTAATATGGAGGTGCCCCTTCCCCCATGGCCATTAATATGGAGGTGCCCCTTCCCCCATGGCCATTAATATGGAGGTGCCCCTTCCCCCATGGCCATTAATATGGAGGTGCCCCTTCCCCCATGGCCATTAATATGGAGGTGCCCCTTCCCCCATGGCCATTAATATGGAGGTGCCCCTTCCCCCATGGCCATTAATATGGAGGTGCCCCTTCCCCCATGGCCATTAATATGGAGGTGCCCCTTCCCCCATGGCCATTAATATGGAGGTGCCCCTTCCCCCATGGCCATTAATATGGAGGTGCCCCTTCCCCCATGGCCATTAATATGGAGGTGCCCCTTCCCCCATGGCCATTAATATGGAGGTGCCCCTTCCCCCATGGCCATTAATATGGAGGTGCCCCTTCCCCCATGGCCATTAATATGGAGGTGCCCCTTCCCCCATGGCCATTAATATGGAGGTGCCCCTTCCCCCATGGCCATTAATATGGAGGTGCCCCTTCCCCCATGGCCATTAATATGGAGGTGCCCCTTCCCCCATGGCCATTAATATGGAGGTGCCCCTTCCCCCATGGCCATTAATATGGAGGTGCCCCTTCCCCCATGGCCATTAATATGGAGGTGCCCCTTCCCCCATGGCCATTAATATGGAGGTGCCCCTTCCCCCATGGCCATTAATATGGAGGTGCCCCTTCCCCCATGGCCATTAATATGGAGGTGCCCCTTCCCCCATGGCCATTAATATGGAGGTGCCCCTTCCCCCATGGCCATTAATATGGAGGTGCCCCTTCCCCCATGGCCATTAATATGGAGGTGCCCCTTCCCCCATGGCCATTAATATGGAGGTGCCCCTTCCCCCATGGCCATTAATATGGAGGTGCCCCTTCCCCCATGGCCATTAATATGGAGGTGCCCCTTCCCCCATGGCCATTAATATGGAGGTGCCCCTTCCCCCATGGCCATTAATATGGAGGTGCCCCTTCCCCCATGGCCATTAATATGGAGGTGCCCCTTCCCCCATGGCCATTAATATGGAGGTGCCCCTTCCCCCATGGCCATTAATATGGAGGTGCCCCTTCCCCCATGGCCATTAATATGGAGGTGCCCCTTCCCCCGTGGCCATTAATATGGAGGTGCCCCTTCCCCCGTGGCCATTAATATGGAGGTGCCCCTTCCCCCGTGGCCATTAATATGGAGGTGCCCCTTCCCCCATGGCCATAAATATGAATTTGTCCCATCTGTGAGCTCAGGTCCTGATGTTGGATGAGAAGATCCGGCTCGCCATCAGCGTTCCAATTCATCTCAGACGTTCAGTAGGTCACCTTTAGGATTCATTGGAACGCTGACTGCGAGCCGGATCTTCTGGTCCTGGGGCTCCTCCAGAGGATCCGCAAGGTTCCACGAGAAGATGGCAATCTTCCACTGCTCCCTACTCATGGAACCCCCAGAGGAGAAGACCGGGCTACCATTCATCCCAAAGGTGTTCAGTAGGGTTGAGGTCAGGTGCTGATGGTGGAGGAGAAGATCGGGCTCACAGTCAGTGGTCAGTAGGGATGAGGTCGGGGCTCTGTACAGGACACTGGAGTTCCTCCACCACACTGGTCACCCCATGTCTGTATGGAGCTGGCTTTGTACACAGGGGGACAGTCATGGGTGGGACAGAAAAGGGTCTTCACCAAACTGTGACCACAAGGCTGGAAGAGCCCCATTGTCTACAATGTCTTTGTATGATGGAGGATCACCAGAACCTTCACTGGAGACACCTGACCTCAATGATTGGGAGGGGGGTCCTCATACGTCTGGCTGTGTGCTGTATGATGTATACAGGGTGAGGGTGTTCTGTGCACTGACCCAGATGAAGGGATCTCAGTGTCACCTGACAAGGTGGAATTTGCTGACGTCTTCCGTTCCCCCGCAGGTATGATGTCATGACCGGTTGTTGGCAGTGGGAGGTGTTAAGGAGGCCAAGCTTCACCGACCTGCTGAAACAGTTGCAGAACGCCTCCACCGTGGCCAATGGAAGCACTCCGCTCCAGGCAACCGACGCCCTAAACTGGGCCGAATACCTACGTGTGGCCGGGATTCCGTCCTGATGGCAAACACCTCAATGGACCAGAACAACGGCTCTGGGTGGAGTGCGAGGTGACAATTCGGCAGCCTGGAGGGAGGTCTGCTGGAGGACTATCATGGGGACTGGAGGGGGAAGACTGACTCTGCAGGAAGGTGACGGCACAGGTGACCTACCTCGGGCCACCTATCATGGGTTGGCCAATGAGACCTCAGACCGTCCTATGATGATATGATGCCGTCGTGGGCGGAGGCGGTACAAGGAGCAGCCGGAGACACACCGGGAACCACATCGTAGGAACTTTATTTCTCTCTCTTATTTACAAACTTACAGCAGAAAATATTCACAATCACGTAGAAAATGTGCTGATGGCGATGTGAGGTGCTCCAGGACTGCGCTCCCCCATATGGCGGCTGGTGATGTGAGGTGCTCCAAGACTGCGCTCCCCCATATGGCGGCTGGTGATGTGAGGTGCTCCAAGAATGCGCTCCTCCATGTGGCGGCTGGAGAACAATCCGGAAGTCAGTCCATACTTTGCCATGAGGCCAGATTGGCTTCCTCCAGTGTGACATTGGACGTCGGCAATGTGGAGATACAGTGCGGAGATGTAGTCATGAGTAAACTCTGATTGGGGAGCGTCTCCTCGTTTCCATCCAGAAGAGGAGGATGAGGATGATGATGATACGGCACCAGGGAGAGGTCTCTAAATACAGCTTGTATCACAGCACCGTCCTCACTGCAAAACCAACTCCAACGGAGGTCACAGTGCCGCCATCACACCTTAAAATTCCACAAGGCCTCCGGGAAGAGGATGTATGACATGGACCATACCAAGTGGTACAAACATGCCAGGGGGGTGAAGGAGCAAAGCACCATGAACACACCTGCAAGGAATCAGCAATTGTCAGACACTTCACTACTGGAAAGGCCTCCGCCCCTAATTTGCATTTACTCTCCTCCCCTCCCTGTTGTCGCACCTAGCTGTATGTAGACTCCTCCTCCCCCTACTTTGCTGCCACACCCAGCTGTATGTACACTCCTCCCCCTTTCCTCATACGTCTGGCTGTGTGCTGTATGATGTATACAGGGTGAGGGTGTTCTGTGCACTGACCCAGATGAAGGGATCTCAGTGTCACCTGACAAGGTGGAATTTGCTGACGTCTTCCGTTCCCCCGCAGGTATGATGTCATGACCGGTTGTTGGCAGTGGGAGGTGTTAAGGAGGCCAAGCTTCACCGACCTGCTGAAACAGTTGCAGAACGCCTCCACCGTGGCCAATGGAAGCACTCCGCTCCAGGCAACCGACGCCCTAAACTGGGCCGAATACCTACGTGTGGCCGGGATTCCGTCCTGATGGCAAACACCTCAATGGACCAGAACAACGGCTCTGGGTGGAGTGCGAGGTGACAATTCGGCAGCCTGGAGGGAGGTCTGCTGGAGGACTATCATGGGGACTGGAGGGGGAAGACTGACTCTGCAGGAAGGTGACGGCACAGGTGACCTACCTCGGGCCACCTATCATGGGTTGGCCAATGAGACCTCAGACCGTCCTATGATGATATGATGCCGTCGTGGGCGGAGGCGGTACAAGGAGCAGCCGGAGACACACCGGGAACCACATCGTAGGAACTTTATTTCTCTCTCTTATTTACAAACTTACAGCAGAAAATATTCACAATCACGTAGAAAATGTGCTGATGGCGATGTGAGGTGCTCCAGGACTGCGCTCCCCCATATGGCGGCTGGTGATGTGAGGTGCTCCAAGACTGCGCTCCCCCATATGGCGGCTGGTGATGTGAGGTGCTCCAAGAATGCGCTCCT
This sequence comes from Nanorana parkeri, assembly GCF_000935625.1. NCBI lineage: Eukaryota > Metazoa > Chordata > Amphibia > Anura > Dicroglossidae > Nanorana > Nanorana parkeri. The sequence goes on along the minus strand of NW_017309821.1, from coordinate 38,312 downwards.
CCATGTGGCGGCTGGAGAACAATCCGGAAGTCAGTCCATACTTTGCCATGAGGCCAGATTGGCTTCCTCCAGTGTGACATTGGACGTCGGCAATGTGGAGATACAGTGCGGAGATGTAGTCATGAGTAAACTCTGATTGGGGAGCGTCTCCTCGTTTCCATCCAGAAGAGGAGGATGAGGATGATGATGATACGGCACCAGGGAGAGGTCTCTAAATACAGCTTGTATCACAGCACCGTCCTCACTGCAAAACCAACTCCAACGGAGGTCACAGTGCCGCCATCACACCTTAAAATTCCACAAGGCCTCCGGGAAGAGGATGTATGACATGGACCATACCAAGTGGTACAAACATGCCAGGGGGGTGAAGGAGCAAAGCACCATGAACACACCTGCAAGGAATCAGCAATTGTCAGACACTTCACTACTGGAAAGGCCTCCGCCCCTAATTTGCATTTACTCTCCTCCCCTCCCTGTTGTCGCACCTAGCTGTATGTAGACTCCTCCTCCCCCTACTTTGCTGCCACACCCAGCTGTATGTACACTCCTCCCCCTACTTTGCTGCCACACCCAGCTGTATGTACACTCCTCCCCCTACTTTGCTGCCACACCCAGCTGTATGTACACTCCTCCCCCTTCTTTGCTGTTTGGGGTGTTTGTTGATTGTAATTGTTCTTGAGGATGAAATGTACTAAAATGAATGTTTTGACTTTTAGCTGCTTTTTGTGAATAATTTGTGAAATAATTTTTACTGTTGCTGCAAAATTCAGTAAAATATAAAACCTGAAACGTTGTGCCAATTGTACTGAATTCCACCTATGAAACCAATGAAGATGTGGTAACCAATAGCAACCGGAGGCC
>NW_017309821.1:30751-37042 GCF_000935625.1 Nanorana parkeri | reverse complement strand
CCGCTGTACCCCCTGTACACCCCACACCTGCTGTACCCCCAATACACCCCATACCCCCACTGTACCCGCGGAATGTCTCTCACCTCCTGCAAACACCATCTTCTTCCATGCCTGGGATTCCAGGATCTTGTCATGCGGGTAGATCCCCTGATCGATCATAAAGAGGATCATGACGACGGCTATAGCGCGCAGTACTAGGGGGTGCCCACCAGTCAGGAGAGAGGCACAGGACAAGATGGCGGAGGCGTATGGACAGGGCAGGCCGCGGTACATGAAGGGAATTCCTGCGGAGGAGAAGATGCATCAATTATAGTCGGGTGAATAAAGTTGGGTGAATATAGTTGGGTGAATAAAGTCAGGTGAATATAGTCGGGTGAATATAGTCGGGTAAATAAAGTCGGGTGAATAAAGTCAGGTAAATATAGTCGGGTGAATATAGTCGGGTGAATATAGTCGGGTGAATATAGTCGGGTGAATAAAGTCGGGTGAATAAAGTCGGGTGAATAAAGTCGGGTGAATATAGTCGGGTGAATATAGTCGGGTGAATAAAGTCGGGTGAATAAAGTCGGGTGAATAAAGTCAGGTAAATAAAGTCGGGTGAATATAGTCGGATGAATAAAGTCGCGTGAATATAGTCGCGTGAATATAGTCGGGTGAATAAAGTCGGGTGAATAAAGTCGGGTGAATATAGTCGGGTGAATATAGTCGGGTGAATAAAGTCGGGTGAATAAAGTCGGGTGAATAAAGTCAGGTAAATAAAGTCGGGTGAATATAGTCGGGTGAATAAAGTCAGGTAACTAAAGTCGGGTAAATAAAGTTGGTTAAATAAAGTCGGGTAAATATAGTCGGGTAAATATAGTCAGGTGAATAAAGTCGGGTGAATAAAATGGGTGAATAAAGTTGGGTGAATAAAGTTGGGTGAATATAGTTGGGTGAATATAGTCGGGTGAATATAGTCGGGTGAATAAAGTCAGGTAAATAAAGTCGGGTAAATAAAGTCGGGTAAATAAAGTCGGGTGAAAATAGTCGGGTAATGTAGGCGGAGTCTTACCACTGGCATAGAAGCACAGCCGTGTGAAGACAGCCAGAACGTACACCATTACCAGCACCTCGTCCATCGCGCCATTCCCGTGCAGCAGCAGCGCCGTGGCCAAGCCGAACGAAGTGAAATCCGCAAAGTCGTCCAACTTCGCCCCTGAAAACCCAACAAAGACAATCGAGTTATTTCTGGAGTCCGCAATGTCGGCGAGATGTCGTCACCGATCACATGATTGGTGGAGGTCAGGGGATCACAGACAGTCCTCCTTTCAGGCAGTCCTGTGCACGCCGGGCACACCGGGGGAATAGTTGGTGGCAGTCAGGGACATTTCACACTCGGTTACACACGGGGCGTCCGGCGGCGGAGCTCAGGAGTCACGTAGAGGTGGAAAACGCTGCGGGTGCCTCTCACACATTCGTTAATGTTTATCTGGCGGAGCCGCTAATGGGCGTCACTCACCCAGAGCCGAGCACGTGTTTAGCTGTCGTGCCACGGCGCCATCCGCCAGGTCCAACATGAAACCCATGAGAAGGAGCCAGCATGACCACTGGCGGTACCTGCGGAGAGAGAGCAGCCAATCAGAGCGCGACGTGATCTCATCTGAGGGTCATCATCATAATCTCATCCAATCAGCACGAGGACAATCACTGGCGCAGATAACATCGGACATGTGACGGCGACACGGAAAGAGGAAAATGACCGAGAGGATGTTACTGTATCTGTTATGTATAGTTACATAGTATTATATAGTATAAAGTATCACCTAGTATCACCTAGTATTATATAGTATCACCTAGTATTATATAGTATCACCAAGTATTATATAGTATCATCTAGTATTCTATAGTATCACATAGTATTATACAGTATTATATAGTATTATATAGTATCACATAGTATTATATAGTATCACCTAGTATTATATAGCATCACCTAGTATTATATAGTATTACATAGTATTACATCGTATCACATAGTATTATATAGTATTATATAGCATCACCTAGTATTATATAGCATCACCTAGTATTATATAGTATCACCTGGTATTATATAGTACCACCTAGTAGTATATAGTATCACCTAGTATTATATAGTATCACATAGTATTATATAGTATCGCCTAGTATTATATAGTATCACATCGTATTATATAGTATCACCAAGTATTATATAGCATATAGTATCCCCTAGTATTATATAGTACCACATAGTATTATATACTATCACCTAGTATTATATAGTACAACATAGTATTATACAGTATTATATAGTATTATATAGTATCACATAGTATTTTATAGTATCACCTAGTATTATATAGCATCACCTAGAATTATATAGTATTACATAGTATTACATAGTATCACATAGTATTATATAGTATTATATAGCATCACCTAGTATTATATAGCATCACCTAGTATTATATAGTATCACCTAGTATTATATAGTATCACCTAGTATTATATCGTATCACCTGGTATTATATAGTACCACATAGTAGTATATAGTATCACCTAGTATTATATAGTATCAACTAGAATTATATAGTATCACCCAGTATTATATAGTATCACCTAGTATTATATAGTATCACATAGTATTATATAGTATCACCTAGTATTATATAGTATCACCTAGCATTATATAGTATTATATAGTATCACCTAGTATTATATAGTATCACCTAGTATTATATAGTATCACCTAGTATTATATAGTATCACCCAGTATTATATAGTATCACCTAGTATTATATAGTATCACCTAGTATTATATAGTATCACCTAACATTATATAGTATTATATAGTATCATATAGTATTATATAGTATCACATAGTATCACACAGTATTATATAGTATCACCTAGTATTATATAGTGTCACATAGTATTAAATAGTAGCACATAGTATTATATAGTATTATATATTATCACCAAGTATTATATAGTATCACCTAGTATTATATAGAATCACATAGTATTGTATAGTATCACCAAGTATTATATAGCATATAGTATCACCTAGTATTATATAGTATCACATAGAAATTATATAGTATCACCCAGTATTATATAGTATCACCTAGTATTATATAGTATCACCTAACATTATATAGTATTATATAGTATCATATAGTATTATATAGTATCACATAGTATCACACAGTATTATATAGTATCACCTAGTATTATATAGTGTCACATAGTATTAAATAGTAGCACATAGTATTATATAGTATTATATATTATCACCAAGTATTATATAGTATCACCTAGTATTATATAGAATCACATAGTATTGTATAGTATCACCAAGTATTATATAGCATATAGTATCACCTAGTATTATATAGTATCACATAGAAATTATATAGTATCACCCAGTATTATATAGTATCACCTAGTATTATATAGTATCACATAGTATTATATAGTATCACCAAGTATTATATAGTATCACCAAGTATTATATAGTATCACATCGTATTATACAGTATTATATAGTATCACCTAGTTTTATATAGTATCACCTAGTATTATATACTATCACCTAGTATTATATATAGTACCACATAGTAGTATATAGTATCACCTAGTATTATATAGTATCACATAGTATTATATAGTACCACATAGTAGTATATAGTATCACCTAGTATTATATAGTACCACATAGTATTATATAGTACCACATAGTAGTATATAGTATCACCTAGTATTATATAGTACCACATAGTATTATACAGTATTATATAGTATTATATAGTATCACATAGTATTATATAGTATCACATAGTATTATATAGTATCACCTAGTATTATATAGCATCACCTAGTATCACATAGTATTATATAGTACCACATAGTAGTATTTTATTATCACCTAGTATCACATAGTTTTATATAGTATCACCTAGTATCACATAGTATTATATAGCATCAACTAGTATTATATAGTATCACCTAGTATTATATAGTATCACCTAGTATTATATAGTATCACCTAGTATTATATAGTACCACATAGTATTATATAGTATCACCTAGTATTATATAGTATCACCTAGTATTATATAGTACCACATAGTAGTATATAGTATCACCTAGTATTATATAGTATCACATAGTGTTATATAGTATCACCTAGTATCACATAGTATTATATAGTATCACCTAGTATTATATAGTGTAACCTAGTATTATATAGCATCACCTAGTATTATATAGTATCACCAAGTATTATATAGTATCACCTAGTATTATATAGTATCACCTAGTATTATATAGTATCACATAGTATTATATAGTACCACATAGTATTAAATAGTATCACCTAGTATTACATGTGGGAGGATGCTACATGCGGGAGGATGATACATGCGGGAGGAAGATACATGCAGGAGGATGATACATGCGGGAGGAAGATACATGCAGGAGGATGATACATGCAGGAGGATGATACATGCAGGAGGATGATACATGCAGGAGGATGATACATGCGGGAGGAAGATACACGCAGGAGGATGCTACATGCGGGAGGAGGATACATGCAGGAGGATGATACATGCAGGAGGAGGATACATGCAGGAGGAGGATACATGCAGGAGGATGCTACATGCAGGAGGATGATACATGCAGGAGGATGATACATGCAGGAGGAGGATACATGCAGGAGGAGGATACATGCAGGAGGATGATACATGCAGGAGGATGATACATGCAGGAGGAGGATACATGCAGGAGGATGATACATGCAGGAGGATGATACACGCAGGAGGATGATACATGCAGGAGGATGATACATGCGGGAGGAAGATACACGCAGGAGGATGCTACATGCAGGAGGAGGATACATGCAGGAGGATGATACATGCAGGAGGAGGATACATGCAGGAGGATGAGGGCTAGATCAGGGTTAGGATCATCATCCGGATCACAGCAAGTCCCAACACCACATGAGCACTCTACCATTGGATCGGTCCCTAGGGCGTTCTATCCATAGGGCCCAGGCAGCTCATACTAATCTGATGAGAGATGAGATCCCTCCATTGGAGACTCCCCGCGGCGGCGGCGGCCATGTCTGGCTACTCACCCGTTCAGGTTGCAGAGGATGGAGCTGAGGCCCATCAGTAGGTTGACCAGGGACAGGAAGTTGGCGGCGTTCTTCCGAGCGAACTCCTGCATCTGGTAGTGGGACGGCGGCCCCTCATGGATCACCTTCCTGGCATGATGGACCAGCCCTGGAGGGAGAAGGAGGAGGGACAAGGTCAGCCCCCTTTGTGCGTTCTGATACTGCAAATAAAGTTACAATGGCGGCTCTGCAATAAATGATCCAAGTCCCGGCAGAGGACAATAACTCTGAACATCCGCATGGACGACTCCTATCATCCAGTCACCGCAACATTTCTGAGAGGACTGTTATAGGCTAGCTGGGTGACAACTGTTCAAGAGAGGTCCCCCCCACCCCCCACAACTTCCTGTTGTGTCTCCAAGACAGGAAATGAAGGGAAATCACCCCAAGGGGAAACTTCCCTGCTACGAACCCGGATGAGGACCCCCGCGCACTCACCCGATGGCGGCAGCTGCATCAGCATCCTGGAGCGTCCTGCGGGCGGCGCTGTCCTCTGGGGGGTTAATGATCACCGAGTGATGAGTGATGAGGAGAGATGTCTCCGCCTGCAATACCATCAGACAATGAACAATAAATAAGAGATAAAAGCTTTGTTTGTGCTGCAGAACCTTCCTCCACGTCCTGCGTCTTCACCACGGGCACCGCACACGCCACATGAGGGTGTCCCCCCACCCCCCCCTTTCCAGTCGCTGTACAGCAGAGCTCAGACTGGGGGAGGGAAGAAGAATCACAAAGCGCCAATCAGCTGTACTTCACTGCCCGTGTGCTGACAAGGGATATGCTGATAGGAGGAGAGAGCAGAGGGATGAGCTGAAAAATCTGCTGCTTCTCCATTCACTGTCCAATCACAGGCCGGGGGAGGGGCAAGACCTGTTAGTGTTACTAAACTGCAGCCAAGAAAATACAGGTCTCCTGTGCTGCCAGACAGGGCTGTGCTGTGTACATTTCAGGACTGGATGGCCAGGTATGGCAGCCCCCGGAGTTCAGCTTTAAGGAAGGAGGCCGGCTCCTCTACATTTAAAGGGGCACTACCCTCACTTCTCACACATGGACATCTCAGAGGGGCGTGTGAAGGGAGCGTGCAAAGTGCCGTTACCCATAGCAACCAGAAATTA
>NW_017309821.1:25864-27432 GCF_000935625.1 Nanorana parkeri | reverse complement strand
GATACATGCAGGAGGATGATACATGCAGGAGGATGATACATGCAGGAGGATGATACATGCAGGAGGAGGATACATGCAGGAGGAGGATACATGCAGGAGGATGATACATGCAGGAGGAGGATACATGCAGGAGGAGGATACATGCAGGAGGATGCTACATGCAGGAGGATGATACATGCAGGAGGATGATACATGCAGGAGGAGGATACATGCAGGAGGATGAGGGCTAGATCAGGGTTAGGATCATCATCCGGATCACAGCAAGTCCCAACACCACATGAGCACTCTACCATTGGATCGGTCCCTAGGGCGTTCTATCCATAGGGCCCAGGCAGCTCATACTAATCTGATGAGAGATGAGATCCCTCCATTGGAGACTCCCCGCGGCGGCGGCGGCCATGTCTGGCTACTCACCCGTTCAGGTTGCAGAGGATGGAGCTGAGGCCCATCAGTAGGTTGACCAGGGACAGGAAGTTGGCGGCGTTCTTCCGAGCGAACTCCTGCATCTGGTAGTGGGACGGCGGCCCCTCATGGATCACCTTCCTGGCATGATGGACCAGCCCTGGAGGGAGAAGGAGGAGGGACAAGGTCAGCCCCCTTTGTGCGTTCTGATACTGCAAATAAAGTTACAATGGCGGCTCTGCAATAAATGATCCAAGTCCCGGCAGAGGACAATAACTCTGAACATCCGCATGGACGACTCCTATCATCCAGTCACCGCAACATTTCTGAGAGGACTGTTATAGGCTAGCTGGGTGACAACTGTTCAAGAGAGGTCCCCCCCACCCCCCACAACTTCCTGTTGTGTCTCCAAGACAGGAAATGAAGGGAAATCACCCCAAGGGGAAACTTCCCTGCTACGAACCCGGATGAGGACCCCCGCGCACTCACCCGATGGCGGCAGCTGCATCAGCATCCTGGAGCGTCCTGCGGGCGGCGCTGTCCTCTGGGGGGTTAATGATCACCGAGTGATGAGTGATGAGGAGAGATGTCTCCGCCTGCAATACCATCAGACAATGAACAATAAATAAGAGATAAAAGCTTTGTTTGTGCTGCAGAACCTTCCTCCACGTCCTGCGTCTTCACCACGGGCACCGCACACGCCACATGAGGGTGTCCCCCCACCCCCCCCTTTCCAGTCGCTGTACAGCAGAGCTCAGACTGGGGGAGGGAAGAAGAATCACAAAGCGCCAATCAGCTGTACTTCACTGCCCGTGTGCTGACAAGGGATATGCTGATAGGAGGAGAGAGCAGAGGGATGAGCTGAAAAATCTGCTGCTTCTCCATTCACTGTCCAATCACAGGCCGGGGGAGGGGCAAGACCTGTTAGTGTTACTAAACTGCAGCCAAGAAAATACAGGTCTCCTGTGCTGCCAGACAGGGCTGTGCTGTGTACATTTCAGGACTGGATGGCCAGGTATGGCAGCCCCCGGAGTTCAGCTTTAAGGAAGGAGGCCGGCTCCTCTACATTTAAAGGGGCACTACCCTCACTTCTCACACATGGACATCTCAGAGGGGCGTGTGAAGGGAGCGTGCAAAGTGCCGTTACCCATAGCAACCAGAAATTA
>NW_017309821.1:25543-25814 GCF_000935625.1 Nanorana parkeri | reverse complement strand
GTCCAGCTGGTAAGGAACTACAAGTCCCAGCAGGTTAGTAGGGAATTCTGGAATATGTGGAGCGCGCTGGGATGATGGACCAGCCGAAGTGACAGAACATGATCTATGAGAAGTGGAATAAAACGCGGCCGTCCCACAACATCCAATAAGATGTAACATTGTCGGGGGCGATGGAGGCAGGGATGTGGTTGCTATGGGTAACAGCCCCCGTTCCAGGTGGTGGAGATAGAATGATCCTCTGAATGTATCATTTAGTAACATACACCTGGTT
>NW_017309821.1:24445-25518 GCF_000935625.1 Nanorana parkeri | reverse complement strand
CTACAACCTCCACAACCTCCCACACCTTGTATCAGCAGGTGAGTGATGGAATGTTCACCCCAACACTCCACATGTAGAATGAGAAGGGGCTCTTACCTGGGGGGCAGTTGTCCTCTCTGGGGGGCAGTTCTCTTCTCTTGGGGTCGGTTCTCCTCTCTGGGGGGTCAGCGCTGAGAGGGGTTCCAGATGGCAGTAGATAGTAGAGTGTCGTGTGCCCAGAGAACAATCTTGAAGATAATGGTCCAGTGCGAGGAACGATGCCGGATCCTCTGGTTTGGGGACAGTAAAGAGCCCTCACTGGGGGATGGAGAGGGGTCCTATGTCAGTGGTGAAGGGTCCTATGTCAGTGGTGAAGGGTCCTATGCCAGTGGTGAAGGGTCCTATGCCAGTGGTGAAGGGTCCTATGCCAGTGGTGAAGGGTCCTATGCCAGTGGTGAAGGGTCCTATGTCAGTGGTGAAGGGTCCTATGTCAGTGGTGAAGGGTCCTATGTCTCTGTGGATATAGAGGGGTCCTACGTCTGTGGGGATGGAGGGTCTGTGGGGGTGGAGAGACGTCCTATGTCTCTGGGGATATAGAGGGGCCCTATGTCTGTAGGGATGGAGAGGGGTCCTACGTGTGTGGGGGTGGAGAGGGGTCCTATGTCTCTGTGGCTATAGAGGGGCCCTATTTCTGTGGCTTTAGAGGGGCCCTATGTCTGTAGGGATAGAGAGGGGTCTTACGTCTCTGTGGATATAGAGGGGTCCTACGTCTGTGGGGGATGGAGGGTCTGTAGGGGTGGAGAGGCGTCCTATGTCTCTGTGGCTATAGAGGGGCCCTATGTCTGTAGCTATAGAGGGGCCCTATGTCTGTAGGGATGGAGAGGCGTCCTATGTCTCTGTGGCTATAGAGGGGCCCTATGTCTGTAGGGATGGGGAGGGGTCTTACGTCGGTGGGGATATAGAGGGGTCCTATGTCTCTCTGCTGAGTCCTGTCTGCGTAGTTTCCCAGTCGGTGCACTTTGGTACACTGACGGCCCTCATCCTCCTCCTCCCTCTTCTATTCTCTCTTATCTTCTCTCTGCTGCCACTGATGG
>NW_017309821.1:11918-23127 GCF_000935625.1 Nanorana parkeri | reverse complement strand
CAGTGGTGAAGGGTCCTATGCCAGTGGTGAAGGGTCCTATGCCAGTGGTGAAGGGTCCTATGTCAGTGGTGAAGGGTCCTATGCCAGTGGTGAAGGGTCCTATGTCAGTGGTGAAGGGTCCTATGTCAGTGGTGAAGGGTCCTATGTCAGTGGTGAAGGGTCCTATGTCAGTGGTGAAGGGTCCTATGTCAGTGGTGAAGGGTCCTATGTCAGTGGTGAAGGGTCCTATGTCAGTGGTGAAGGGTCCTATGTCAGTGGTGAAGGGTCCTATGTCAGTGGTGAAGGGTCCTATGTCTCTGTGGATATAGAGGGGTCCTACGTCTGTGGGGATGGAGGGTCTGTGGGGGTGGAGAGACGTCCTATGTCTCTGGGGATATAGAGGGGCCCTATGTCTGTAGGGATGGAGAGGGGTCCTACGTGTGTGGGGGTGGAGAGGGGTCCTATGTCTCTGTGGCTATAGAGGGGCCCTATTTCTGTGGCTTTAGAGGGGCCCTATGTCTGTAGGGATAGAGAGGGGTCTTACGTCTCTGTGGATATAGAGGGGTCCTACGTCTGTGGGGGATGGAGGGTCTGTAGGGGTGGAGAGGCGTCCTATGTCTCTGTGGCTATAGAGGGGCCCTATGTCTGTAGCTATAGAGGGGCCCTATGTCTGTAGGGATGGAGAGGCGTCCTATGTCTCTGTGGCTATAGAGGGGCCCTATGTCTGTAGGGATGGGGAGGGGTCTTACGTCGGTGGGGATATAGAGGGGTCCTATGTCTCTCTGCTGAGTCCTGTCTGCGTAGTTTCCCAGTCGGTGCACTTTGGTACACTGACGGCCCTCATCCTCCTCCTCCTATAATACCGGGGTACACCCAGAATGGAGTACAGGAGGAATAATACCGGGGTACACCCAGAAAGGAGTAGAGGGGGAATAATACCGGGGTACACCCAGAATGGAGTACAGGAGGAATAATACCGGGGTACACCCAGAAAGGAGTAGAGGGGGAATAATACCGGGGTACACCCTGAAAGGAGTACAGGGGGGAATAATACCGGGGTACACCCAGAAAGGAGTAGAGGGGGAATAATACCGGGGTACACATAGAAAGCAGTACAGGAGGAATAATACCGGGGTACACATAGAAAGCAGTACAGGGGGGAATAATACCGGGGTACACCCAGAAAGGAGTACAGGGGGGAATAATACCGGGGTACACATAGAAAGCAGTACAGGGGGGAATAATACCGGGGTACACCCAGAAAGGAGTACAGGGGGAATAATACCGGGGTACACATAGAAAGCAGTACAGGAGGAATAATACCGGGGTACACATAGAGTGTGGTTTGGAGAGATTAATACACACAGAATGGGGTACAGAGGGATTGATACTGGGGTACACACACACTGGGGTATGTAGATTATGGGTAACAGGAGGAAGAATACCGGGGTACACCCAGAATGGGTTAATACCGGGGTACACACACAATGGGGTACATAGATTATGGGGTGTGATTTTGGGGTGTTTCTGTTGGTTACCTCCCCCTCGATCTGTCATTAGGGGACCAGTGTCTGTGATGAAGGGGTGCGGTGTATACAATGTATAGATTGGACATATTTGATACATTGTGACTCCGCCTCCACATCTCTCCTCCAGGTATTTGTACATGAGTTAGTGTTGTTCTTCCTTGTAGTCTCACCGGGTTTCAATGGCTTTGAATAATACCCAGAACCGTGTGAATGTGTCCCCGTCACCTGGGATCTGCAGGCGCTGCTGGGCCGGTTCTGGGGTCTCTGCGGATCTCTCCCATCAGCTCCGGTAATAATTGAAGATTTATTGTATCTATAAAGGAGCATTTTATGGGAGAGTGTCACTATGATGGCGCCATAAAGGGAGCGCAGTACAAGAATGCGATGGCTTTATTACCCCCCTTATTTATACTTCCAGAACCTTCTGTGAGGAGGATGAGAACCAGTCAAACAATATTCCAAAACTGGCTCCACTCCGGGGTGTAGCGCGCGGGGGGGCAGTGGCCCCGGGCCCCAAATTTGTAGGAATGCTGCGGGGGGCTCAGTGAGATTGCCGTAAGGGCCCACATCTCACAGCATCCACCGGCCCTCATATCACCCCTGCTGAGATCCTCCACATCTGCCCCTACTGAGACCCTCCACATCTGCCCCTACTGAGACCCTCCACATCTGCCCCTACTGAGACCCTCCACATCTGCCCCTACTGAGCCCCTCCACATCTGCCCCTGCTGAGACCCTCCACATCTGCCCCTGCTGAGACCCTCCACATCTGCCCCTGCTGAGACCCTCCACATCTGCCCCTACTGAGACCCTCCACATCTGCCCCTGCTGTGATCCTCCGCATCTGCCCCTGGTGTGATGATCTGTCATACAGATCAGCGTAGACATTTCTCTGGTCTCTCCATGATGATAGATACGTGTGTAAGCATGTATATCACACACACACTCGCCTCCAGGACTTCTCTAGAGTCTCTCCCATCCTATGGAACTCCCTACCCCAACCTGTCCGTCTATCTCCCACACTGACTGCCTTTAGGCGATCCCTTAAGACTCATCTCTTCAGGGAAGCCGATCCCACCGCAACCTGACCGCTGAACAATCACTTTCTCAAACAATCATCCCCACACAGCTCCCTCCTCATGTATCACTGGCCCCTCCCTCTTAGATTGTAAGCTCTCCGGGGCAGGGCCCTCCTTACCATCTTGTCTTGTGACTGTAACGTCTTCCTTATATTGTACAGCGCTGCGCACACTGCTGGCGCTATATAAGTCCCGTATAATAATAATAATAACACGCGTGTATATGTTCTGTGTATGTATGATGTGCACTGACCACGTGTAGAGTATATGGAAGTATTTGGGGGTACGCGGATCTTTGGTCCTGAGGAATCCTCTTCTGGGGGGTGAAACGCGTAGAGAACGCGGCCAACAAGCATCACAGATTACCCCTCTCCCTGCCGTGTACACGGATTACCCCTCTCCCTGCCGTGTACACGGATGAGCCCTCTCCCTGCCGTGTACACGGATGAGCCCTCTCCCTGCCGTGTACACGGATGAGCCCTCTCCCTGCCGTGTACACGGATGAGCCCTCTCCCTGCCGTGTACACGGATGAGCCCTCTCCCTGCCGTGTACACGGATGAGCCCTCTCCCTGCCGTGTACACGGATGAGCCCTCTCCCTGCCGTGTACACGGATGAGCCCTCTCCCTGCCGTGTACACGGATGAGCCCTCTCCCTGCCGTGTACACGGATGAGCCCTCTCCCTGCCGTGTACACGGATGAGCCCTCTCCCTGCCGTGTACACGGATGAGCCCTCTCCCTGCCGTGTACACGGATGAGCCCTCTCCCTGCCGTGTACACGGATGAGCCCTCTCCCTGCCGTGTACACGGATGAGCCCTCTCCCTGCCGTGTACACGGATGAGCCCTCTCCCTGCCGTGTACACGGATGAGCCCTCTCCCTGCCGTGTACACGGATGAGCCCTCTCCCTGCCGTGTACACGGATGAGCCCTCTCCCTGCCGTGTACACGGATGAGCCCTCTCCCTGCCGTGTACACGGATGAGCCCTCTCCCTGCCGTGTACACGGATGAGCCCTCTCCCTGCCGTGTACACGGATGAGCCCTCTCCCTGCCGTGTACACGGATGAGCCCTCTCCCTGCCGTGTACACGGATGAGCCCTCTCCCTGCCGTGTACACGGATGAGCCCTCTCCCTGCCGTGTACACGGATGAGCCCTCTCCCTGCCGTGTACACGGATGAGCCCTCTCCCTGCCGTGTACACGGATGAGCCCTCTCCCTGCCGTGTACACGGATGAGCCCTCTCCCTGCCGTGTACACGGATGAGCCCTCTCCCTGCCGTGTACACGGATGAGCCCTCTCCCTGCCGTGTACACGGATGAGCCCTCTCCCTGCCGTGTACACGGATGAGCCCTCTCCCTGCCGTGTACACGGATGAGCCCTCTCCCTGCCGTGTACACGGATGAGCCCTCTCCCTGCCGTGTACACGGATGAGCCCTCTCCCTGCCGTGTACACGGATGAGCCCTCTCCCTGCCGTGTACACGGATGAGCCCTCTCCCTGCCGTGTACACGGATGAGCCCTCTCCCTGCCGTGTACACGGATGAGCCCTCTCCCTGCCGTGTACACGGATGAGCCCTCTCCCTGCCGTGTACACGGATGAGCCCTCTCCCTGCCGTGTACACGGATGAGCCCTCTCCCTGCCGTGTACACGGATGAGCCCTCTCCCTGCCGTGTACACGGATGAGCCCTCTCCCTGCCGTGTACACGGATGAGCCCTCTCCCTGCCGTGTACACGGATGAGCCCTCTCCCTGCCGTGTACACGGATGAGCCCTCTCCCTGCCGTGTACACGGATGAGCCCTCTCCCTGCCGTGTACACGGATGAGCCCTCTCCCTGCCGTGTACACGGATGAGCCCTCTCCCTGCCGTGTACACGGATGAGCCCTCTCCCTGCCGTGTACACGGATGAGCCCTCTCCCTGCCGTGTACACGGATGAGCCCTCTCCCTGCCGTGTACACGGATGAGCCCTCTCCCTGCCGTGTACACGGATGAGCCCTCTCCCTGCCGTGTACACGGATGAGCCCTCTCCCTGCCGTGTACACGGATGAGCCCTCTCCCTGCCGTGTACACGGATGAGCCCTCTCCCTGCCGTGTACACGGATGAGCCCTCTCCCTGCCGTGTACACGGATGAGCCCTCTCCCTGCCGTGTACACGGATGAGCCCTCTCCCTGCCGTGTACACGGATGAGCCCTCTCCCTGCCGTGTACACGGATGAGCCCTCTCCCTGCCGTGTACACGGATGAGCCCTCTCCCTGCCGTGTACACGGATGAGCCCTCTCCCTGCCGTGTACACGGATGAGCCCTCTCCCTGCCGTGTACACGGATGAGCCCTCTCCCTGCCGTGTACACGGATGAGCCCTCTCCCTGCCGTGTACACGGATGAGCCCTCTCCCTGCCGTGTACACGGATGAGCCCTCTCCCTGCCGTGTACACGGATGAGCCCTCTCCCTGCCGTGTACACTGAACACAGATTCTGTCTAATCACAATCTCTCACAGAGCTGTCACTGGGTCACCCCGTTTTTAGGGGCCCTATGTGGCCCAGTGGGGGCCCCTGTCCATGGAGATGTCCCAGGGGCGGAGTCTCTGGGTGTCCTTCAGCTGTAGGTGGAATGTCAGCTCTTGGGGTCAGACAATCATTAACAGTGTGAGAGCCGCGCGGAGGAATGTGGAGATAACATTGTATCAGATGCACCGCAATCAGCTCAGATGGCGACACTGACAAGGTGCCGCCTGACAGAGCCCTGGAAATGTACAGCTCCGCCTTCTATCCCGGGGCCCCTCACCTACACCGCCTTCTATCCCGGGGCCCCTCAACTACACCGCCTTCTATCCCGGGGCCCCTCACCTACACCGCCTTCTATCCCGGGGCCCCTCACCTACACCGCCGTCTATACCCGGGGCCCCTCACCTACACCGCCTTCTATACCCGGGGCCCCTCACCTACACCGCCTTCTATACCAGGGGCCCCTCACCTACACCGCCTTCTATACCAGGGGCCCCTCACCTACACCGCCTTCTATACCCGGGGCCCCTCACCTACACCGCCTTCTATACCAGGTGCCCCTCACCTACACCGCCTTCTATACCAGGGGCCCCTCACCTACACCGCCTTCTATACCAGGGGCCCCTCACCTACACCGCCTTCTATACCAGGTGCCCCTCACCTACACCGCCGTCTATCCCGGGGCCCCTCACCTACACCGCCGTCTATACCAGGGGCCCCTCATCTACAACACACCGCGTCTATAGGGGGCCCCTCATCTACAACACACCGCATCTATAGGGGGCCCCTCACCTACACCGCCGTCTATACCAGGGGCCCCTCACATACAACACACTGCCATCTATAGGGGGCCCCTCGCATAGAACACACCGCTGTCTATAGGGGGCCCCTCACCTAGAACACACCACCATCTATAGGGGGCCCCTCACCTACAACACACTGCCATCTATAGGGGGCCCCTCACATAGAGCACACCGCCATCTATAGGGGGCCCCTCACCTAGAACACACCACCATCTATAGGGGGCCCCTCACCTACAACACACTGCCATCTATAGGGGGCCCCTCACATAGAACACACCACCATCTATAGGGGGCCCCTCACCTAGAACACACCACCATCTATAGGGGGCCCCTCACCTACAACACACTGCCATCTATAGGGGGCCCCTCACCTAGAACACACCACCATCTATAGGGGGCCCCTCACCTAGAACACACCACCATCTATAGGGGGCCCCTCACCTAGACCACACCGCTGTCTATAGGGGGCCTCTCACTAAGAACACACTGCCATCTATAGGGGGCCCCTCACATAGAACACACCACCATCTATAGGGGGCCCCTCACCTAGAACACACCACCATCTACAGGGGGCCCCTCACCTAGAACACACCGCTGTCTATAGGTGGCCCCTCACCTACAACTCACCACCATCTACAGGGGGCCCCTCACCTAGAACACACCGCTGTCTATAGGGGGCCCCTCACCTAGAACACACTGCTGTCTATAGGGGGCCCCTTTCACATAGACCCAGGGGCGGTCAGGAGGTTTGTCTTTCTGCCGATCACTGAGCGGTCAGTTCTGGGTGGAGCGATCTCTTCCAGTATGTAGCAGTAAATTGTTTCTCGGCCTGAATGTCATTGGGTGGAATTCTTCCTGATATGTTGGCGTGTTGTTGGTGTGTCGGCGGCCCCGTCACTTATCTCTCCTTTCTCTGAGCTAATCCGCCTTGTAAAGAGGGATCACATCATGGAGAGCCCCATCCGTGTCACCTCCCCGTGACTGCAATCTGCTGACGTCTGTGCCGTCCTCTCACCCAAACACGGTAAACAGCCCCCGTCACCGGCATTCCTCCATTCCCACTCACAGCCTGCCCCCCTCCCCAACACACACACACTATTCCTCCTCAACCAATCACAGTGCAGATATCAGATCACAGAGAAGATATCAGATCACGGAGCAGATATCAGATCACGGTGCAGATATCAGATCACGGAGCAGATATCAGATCACGGAGCAGATATCAGATCACAGAGAAGATATCAGATCACACAGAAGATATCAGATCACGGAGCAGATATCAGATCACGGAGCAGATATCAGATCACGGAGCAGATATCAGATCACAGAGCAGATATCAGATCACAGAGCAGATATCAGATCACGGAGCAGATATCAGATCACAGAGCAGATATCAGATCACAGAGAAGATATCAGAGATCACGGAGCAGATATCAGATCACGGAGCAGATATCAGATCACGGTGCAGATATCAGATCACGGAGCAGATATCAGATCACGGAGCAGATATCAGATCACGGAGCAGATATCAGATCACAGAGCAGATATCAGATCACAGAGCAGATATCAGATCACGGAGCAGATATCAGATCACAGAGCAGATATCAGATCACAGAGCAGATATCAGATCACAGAGCAGATATCAGATCACAGAGCAGATATCAGATCACAGAGAAGATATCAGAGATCACGGAGCAGATATCAGATCACGGAGCAGATATCAGATCACGGAGCAGATATCAGATCACGGAGCAGATATCAGATCACGGAGCAGATATCAGATCACGGAGCAGATATCAGATCACGGAGCAGATATCAGATCACGGAGCAGATATCAGATCACGGAGCAGATATCAGATCACGGAGCAGATATCAGATCACGGAGCAGATATCAGATCACGGAGCAGATATCAGATCACGGAGCAGATATCAGATCACGGAGCAGATATCAGATCACGGAGCAGATATCAGATCACGGAGCAGATATCAGATCACGGAGCAGATATCAGATCACGGAGCAGATATCAGATCACGGAGCAGATATCAGATCACGGAGCAGATATCAGATCACGGAGCAGATATCAGATCACGGAGCAGATATCAGATCACGGAGCAGATATCAGATCACGGAGCAGATATCAGATCACGGAGCAGATATCAGATCACGGTGCAGATATCAGATCACGGAGCAGATATCAGATCACGGAGCAGATATCAGATCACGGAGCAGATATCAGATCACAGAGCAGATATCAGATCACAGAGCAGATATCAGATCACGGAGCAGATATCAGATCACAGAGCAGATATCAGATCACAGAGCAGATATCAGATCACGGAGCAGATATCAGATCACAGAGCAGATATCAGATCACAGAGCAGATATCAGATCACGGAGCAGATATCAGATCACAGAGCAGATATCAGATCACAGAGCAGATATCAGATCACGGAGCAGATATCAGATCACGGAGCAGATATCAGATCACGGAGCAGATATCAGATCACGGAGCAGATATCAGATCACGGAGCAGATATCAGATCACGGAGCAGATATCAGATCACGGAGCAGATATCAGATCACGGAGCAGATATCAGATCACGGAGCAGATATCAGATCACGGAGCAGATATCAGATCACGGAGCAGATATCAGATCACGGAGCAGATATCAGATCACAGAGCAGATATCAGATCACAGAGCAGATATCAGATCACGGAGCAGATATCAGATCACGGAGCAGATATCAGATCACGGAGCAGATATCAGATCACAGAGCAGATATCAGATCACAGAGCAGATATCAGATCACGGAGCAGATATCAGATCACGGAGCAGATATCAGATCACGGAGCAGATATCAGATCACAGAGCAGATATCAGATCACAGAGCAGATATCAGATCACGGAGCAGATATCAGATCACAGAGCAGATATCAGATCACAGAGCAGATATCAGATCACGGAGCAGATATCAGATCACAGAGCAGATATCAGATCACAGAGCAGATATCAGATCACGGAGCAGATATCAGATCACAGAGCAGATATCAGATCACAGAGCAGATATCAGATCACGGAGCAGATATCAGATCACAGAGCAGATATCAGATCACAGAGCAGATATCAGATCACGGAGCAGATATCAGATCACGGAGCAGATATCAGATCACGGAGCAGATATCAGATCACAGAGCAGATATCAGATCACAGAGCAGATATCAGATCACGGAGCAGATATCAGATCACGGAGCAGATATCAGATCACGGAGCAGATATCAGATCACAGAGCAGATATCAGATCACAGAGCAGATATCAGATCACGGAGCAGATATCAGATCACGGAGCAGATATCAGATCACGGAGCAGATATCAGATCACAGAGCAGATATCAGATCACAGAGCAGATATCAGATCACGGAGCAGATATCAGATCACAGAGCAGATATCAGATCACAGAGCAGATATCAGATCACGGAGCAGATATCAGATCACGGAGCAGATATCAGATCACGGAGCAGATATCAGATCACAGAGCAGATATCAGATCACAGAGCAGATATCAGATCACGGAGCAGATATCAGATCACGGAGCAGATATCAGATCACGGAGCAGATATCAGATCACAGAGCAGATATCAGATCACAGAGCAGATATCAGATCACAGTGCAGATATCAGATCACGGAGCAGATATCAGATCACGGAGCAGATATCAGAGATCACGGTGCAGATATCAGATCACGGAGCAGATATCAGATCACAGAGCAGATATCAGATCACGGAGCAGATATCAGATCACGGAGCAGATATCAGATCTCGGAGCAGATATCAGATCACGGAGCAGATATCAGATCATGATGCAGATATCAGATCACGGTGCAGATATCAGAGATCACGATGCAGATATCAGATCACGGTGCAGATATCAGAGATCACGGAGCAGATATCAGATCACAGAGCAGATATCAGAGATCACGATGCAGATATCAGATCACGATGCAGATATCAGAGATCACGATGCAGATATCAGATCACGGTGCAGATATCAGAGATCACGATGCAGATATCAGATCACGGAGCAGATATCATATCACGGAGCAGATATCAGATCACGGAGCAGATATCAGATCACAGAGCAGATATCAGATCACGGAGCAGATATCAGATCACGGAGCAGATATCAGAGATCACGATGCAGATATCAGATCACAGAGCAGATATCAGATCACGGAGCAGATATCAGATCACAGTGCAGATATCAGATCACGGTGCAGATATCAGATCACGGTGCAGATATCAGATCACGGTGCAGATATCAGATCACGGAGCAGATATCAGATCACGGTGCAGATATCAGATCACGGAGCAGATATCAGTTCACGGAGCAGATATCAGATCACGGTGCAGATATCAGAGATCACAGAGCAGATATCAGAGATCACGGAGCAGATATTAGATCACGGTGCAGATATCAGATCACGATGCAGATATCAGATCACGGTGCAGATATCAGATCACGGAGCAGATATCAGATCACGGTGCAGATATCAGATCATGGAGCAGATATCAGATCACAGAGCAGATATCGGATCTCGGAGCAGATATCGGATCTCAAGACATATATTTGGTGACAGTGTGGCTATGTGATCACGGTGTAGAAATCAGATGTCAGATCTCTGTAGGTTGTAGTCCTCGTCAGATCCCCTCACACGTTCACAGATGGTGAGGCAGCTTCTTCAGGCAATAGGATCTCCTCAGGAGGGGACATCTTTGTAATATGCTGCCGATGGAGAGGAGGAGGAGTCAGCGGAGTGCGGGATTGTTAGGCAGATGAGATTGGAGGATGGTGTCCGGACTGACCAAACATGAATCTGGGGAGCTGAGCGATGCTGCATGGGTTCTCCTCATGACACAGAAAAAGCCCTGCGCCCCTGAAGTGGAATTGTCTTCCTTCATGGCAGAAACCAGCGACCTTGTCATCACACGAAACTGATGTTCCCGGATGTAATGACAGAGCTGCATTGACCTGTTGTTTCTGAGATCTCATTCTAGAGTGTGATCTGAGTCTACAGTTCCCATCCCGCCCCTGGAAATACATTTCTCTCTGTACTGTATCTTCAGAAGGGATCTTCAATGAGAATAATCATTATAAGGACATTGCTGACCTCTTGTGGTGGTTAATAGAACTGCAATCACCAACATATCTGGCTGGTCAGTAGTCATGATTTGCAGGAATCAGCAGGTGAGGATTTTTGGGGGTATTTTACAACATTATTGACTTTATAATAAGAGCAGATTCCCCCCCCCCCCCCAC
>NW_017309821.1:10706-11714 GCF_000935625.1 Nanorana parkeri | reverse complement strand
CCTCCAGTAGTTTGTGTCTCTGCCCCTCCCACAATGGTGAGATTTCCCTCCAGTAGTTTGTGTCTCTGCCCCTCCCACAATGGTGAGATTTCCTCCAGTAGTTTGTGTCTCTGCCCCTCCCACAAAGGTGAGATTTCCTCCAGTAGTTTGTGTCTCTGCCCCTCCCACAAAGGTGAGATTTCCTCCAGTAGTTTGTGTCTCCGCCCCTTTTGCAGCATGTTGGGTTCTCCTGGATTTGGGGCAGTTTTGGGTCTTTGAGTTATTTGTGATGATTTATAAGCGTTCTCTGGAATATGTATTGTGGGCGGAGTTCTCCTGTCTCCCAGCATCCTCTAGGTGTCAGTGTTGCGCCAGTAGAAGGTTCTGGCCTCAGATGCGGATTGTTCTTTGTGAAGTGATATAAAGCACACGGTTCTTCCTGTGTGCGAAAGCTCAGATAGAAGCTGACCAGAAGGATAATTCAGGATCTTACAGAGGCTTTTAGAGCTCCATCCAGAGACATGACGGACTGTTCCTCCAACACGTGCAGAGTACTAAAATCAACCCGTCACCTCCGAGAACTCTGATCAGATGTCCCCCAGACGTGTCATGTGTCCGAATCCATGTATTCTATTCAGTATTGTATGTATCACGATGTATGTATCACGCTATATGTATCACGTTGTATGTATCACGCTGTATGTATCACGCTATATGTATCACGCTGTATGTATCACAATGTATGTATCACGATGTATGTATCACGATGTATGTATCACGCTATATGTATCACGTTGTATGTATCACGCTATATGTATCACGTTGTATGTATCACGTTGTATGTATCACGCTGTATGTATCACATATGTATCACGTTGTATGTATCACGCTGTATGTATCACGATGTATGTATCACGATGTATGTATCACAATGTATGTATCACGATTTATGTATCACAATGTATGTATCACGATGTATGTATCACGATGTATGTATCACGATGTATGTATCACGATGTATGTATCACG
>NW_017309821.1:8490-10422 GCF_000935625.1 Nanorana parkeri | reverse complement strand
TGTGTCTCTGCCCCTCCCACAATGGTGAGATTTCCTCCAGTAGTTTGTGTCTCTGCCCCTCCCACAAAGGTGAGATTTCCTCCAGTAGTTTGTGTCTCTGCCCCTCCCACAAAGGTGAGATTTCCTCCAGTAGTTTGTGTCTCCGCCCCTTTTGCAGCATGTTGGGTTCTCCTGGATTTGGGGCAGTTTTGGGTCTTTGAGTTATTTGTGATGATTTATAAGCGTTCTCTGGAATATGTATTGTGGGCGGAGTTCTCCTGTCTCCCAGCATCCTCTAGGTGTCAGTGTTGCGCCAGTAGAAGGTTCTGGCCTCAGATGCGGATTGTTCTTTGTGAAGTGATATAAAGCACACGGTTCTTCCTGTGTGCGAAAGCTCAGATAGAAGCTGACCAGAAGGATAATTCAGGATCTTACAGAGGCTTTTAGAGCTCCATCCAGAGACATGACGGACTGTTCCTCCAACACGTGCAGAGTACTAAAATCAACCCGTCACCTCCGAGAACTCTGATCAGATGTCCCCCAGACGTGTCATGTGTCCGAATCCATGTATTCTATTCAGTATTGTATGTATCACGATGTATGTATCACGCTATATGTATCACGTTGTATGTATCACGCTGTATGTATCACGCTATATGTATCACGCTGTATGTATCACAATGTATGTATCACGATGTATGTATCACGATGTATGTATCACGCTATATGTATCACGTTGTATGTATCACGCTATATGTATCACGTTGTATGTATCACGTTGTATGTATCACGCTGTATGTATCACATATGTATCACGTTGTATGTATCACGCTGTATGTATCACGATGTATGTATCACGATGTATGTATCACAATGTATGTATCACGATGTATGTATCACAATGTATGTATCACGATGTATGTATCACGATGTATGTATCACGATGTATGTATCACGATGTATGTATCACGTTGTATGTATCACATATGCATCACGTTGTATGTATCACGTTTTATGTATCACATTGTATGTATCACGTTATATGTATCACGTTGTATGTATCACGCTGTATGTATCACGCTATATGTATCACGCTGTATGTATCACAATGTATGTATCACGATGTATGTATCACGATGTATGTATCACGCTATATGTATCACGTTGTATGTATCACGCTATATGTATCACGTTGTATGTATCACGTTGTATGTATCACGCTGTATGTATCACATATGTATCACGTTGTATGTATCACGCTGTATGTATCACGATGTATGTATCACGATGTATGTATCACAATGTATGTATCACGATGTATGTATCACAATGTATGTATCACGATGTATGTATCACAATGTATGTATCACGATGTATGTATCACGATGTATGTATCACGTTGTATGTATCACATATGCATCACGTTGTATGTATCACGTTTTATGTATCACATTGTATGTATCACATTGTATGTATCACGTTGTATGTATCACGCTGTATGTATCATGTTGTATGTATCACATATGTATCACGTTGTATGTATCACATATGTATCACGTTGTATGTATCACATTGTATGTATCACATTGTATGTATCACATATGTATCACGCATGTATCACATTGTATGTATCACATATGTATCACGTTGTATGTATCACATATGTATCACATATGTATCACGTTGTATGTATCACAAATTATGTATCACTATGTATGTATCACGTTGTATGTATGTTGCTGTATACATGCTATAGAATGTACGTTGTATGATATTGGACGTGGCAGGAAGTGGTTTGCTCGGTGGGCAGGAAGTGGATTGCTTGTTGGCTCGACACAAAGTCTGTTCGGTGGATTGGTATGACGGCGGTGAACCCCTCCGGGGGCAGAATAGGCGGCATGCCTTGGGTGCTTAGGAAGCAGGGGGGCAAAGAGGCAGATCATGGACCTTGTA
>NW_017309821.1:6620-8475 GCF_000935625.1 Nanorana parkeri | reverse complement strand
GTTATCAGTATAGAACGTCCCATCACCCGCCGGTTATCAGAGGAACTCCGGCCCCCACGGACAGGAAGTGTCGCACTCAGCTTTCCTCAGGAAAAACAACATTTCATTGGATGTTTTTTTCCGCCAGCTTTCTACAGGAAGACAGCTGAGAAAACACGTGCGTCCGGCGGTACGGAGCGCGATACGGACGGCGGCGGGCGGCAGGAACTATATAAGTCTATGTGCCAGGAAATCTGATATCAACTTCAACATGTTCACATCTTATAAATCGGCAGCTATAATAATCCCCGGTGATCCCGCCATGGAGCTCCTTGTCCAAACACTTCCTGTTATAGGGTGACAACTCATCTGAGCAATCATCGGATAACTCAATGGAAAACTCATCGGAGAACAACTCACCGGAGAACTCACCGGAGAACTCACCGGAGATGTCATCGGAGAACTCACCGGAGATGTCATCAGAGAACTCACCGGAGAACAACTCATCAGAGAACTCAACGGAGAACTCAACGGAGAACTCATCGGAGAACTCACCGGAGAACTCAACGGAGAACTCACCGGAGATGTCATCGGAGAACTCAACGGAGAACTCAACGGAGAACTCATCGGAGAACTCATCGGAGAACTCATCAGAGAACTCATCGGAGAACTCATCGGAGAACTCACCATAGAATCCACCGGAGAATCCATCGGAGAAATCATCGGAGAACTCACCGGAGAATCCATCTGAGAACTTACCGGAGAACTCATCGGAGAAACCAACAGAGAATCCATCGGAGAACTCACCGGAAAACCCACTGGAGAATCCACTAGAGAACTCATTCAGAGAACTCACCATAGAATCCACCGAAGAATCCATCGGAGAACTCACCGGAGAATCCATCCCACAGACATTATTTGCTTTGAGTGTTCTCTAACATGAGGTTGTGGATGGGCTCCTAAATCACTCCGAGGTATACTCACCTACAGGGCCCAACATCAACCCCTCCTCCCCCATAGGAACCAAAAGGTGGACACGGCAGAACCATGTGCACAGCAGGGGTCATTCTTACCCCATCTATTGTACATGCACCCGGCCACCCCAGGCTCCTCCCTAAACTCTAGGGGTCACCTTTCCTTAGGGTGGGAGGCACTTTGGCACCTTCGCTGTGGGTACTAGAGGTCCTTGTCCCACCATAGGTTCAGCCAGGACAAAATTTCGCCCCCTCCACTGGAAACGGGTCCCCCCCCGCAATGTAGGGCCTTATTGTCCCTTTTCTTAAAGGGGCACTCCGCTCAGTTTGAGGTGCCATGGCAGACACATGGAGTGAAGGGGTAAGAAAGGGTTAGTGTGTGAGCCTCACAGAGGAGATGAAAGGACGGCCTTGGCAGATTCTCTTGTGGAGCTCGCCAGCCTCCGCCCACAGAAAACATACATACACATGGCGTCCCATCTACATCCAGAACAAAGCAGAGCCATTGAGGAGAGGGCGAGCCCCCAGCCAAATGCCAGCCCGCTGACCCACGCACCCCCAGGGGCCCGATACTGTCAGGGCCAAGACAGAGGCCAGAAAGGAGGATTGTTCATGAATCTGGGAATCTGGTGATATTTGCACTGGCAGACGCCTACATTAACCCTTCCATGTCCCGGCCGCCTCCCTCCTCTCCACCGATAACGGGATCTATGGAAGGTGATAAGAAGGCCGCATGCTATACATGGCCACTGTAGAGAGAGGAGGCCACACTCTGCTATACATGGCCACTGTAGAGAGAGGAGGCCACACTCTGCTATACATGGCCACTGTAGAGAGAGGAGGCCACACTCTGCTATACATGGCCACTGTAGAGAGAGGAGGCCGCACTCTGCTATACATGG
>NW_017309821.1:0-5465 GCF_000935625.1 Nanorana parkeri | reverse complement strand
AGGCGGCCACACTCTGCAATACATGGCCACTGTAGAGAGATGAGGCCACACTCTGCTATACATGGCCACTGTAGAGAGAGGAGGCCACACTCTGCTATACATGGCCACTGTAGAGAGAGGAGGCCACACTCTGCTATACATGGCCACTGTAGAGAGAGGAGGCCACACTCTGCTATACATGGCCGCTGTACAGAGAGGAGGCCGCACTCTGCTATACATGGGCACTGTAGAGAGAGGAGGCCGCACTCTGCTATACATGGCCACTGTAGAGAGAGGAGGCCGCACTCTGCTACACATGGCCACTGTACAGAGAGGAGGCTGCACTCTGCTATACATGGCCACTGTACAGAGAGGAGGCCGTACTCTGCTACACATGGCCACTGTAGAGAGAGGAGGCCGCACTCTGCTATACATGGCCGCTGTACAGAGAGGAGGCCGTACTCTGCTACACATGGCCACTGTAGAGAGAGGAGGCCGCACTCTGCTATACATGGCCACTGTACAGAGAGGAGGCCGCACTCCGCTATACATGGCCACTGTAGAGAGAGGAGGCCGCACTCTGCTATACATGGCCACTGTAGAGAGAGGAGGCCGCACTCCGCTATACATGGGCACTGTACAGAGAGGAGGCCGCACTCCGCTATACATGGCCACGGAATAAAGAGGAGGCCGTACTCTGCTATACATGGCCACTGTAGGGAGAGGAGGCCGGTGTAGGGAGAGGAGGCCGGTGTAGGGAGAGGAGTGTAGAGAGAGGAGGCCGGTGTAGGGAGAGAAGTGTAGAGAGAGGAGGCCGGTGTAGGGAGAGGAGGCCGGTGTAGGGAGAGGAGTGTAGGGAGAGGAGGCCGGTGTAGGGAGAGATGGAGGACGGAGAGGACAAAGGGGGTCATGGTGTCCTTGGGGAGGACAGAGACCAGAAGCCGCACACTGGGGTCACCTATCTGATCCTCCGGCTACAATACGAGATTTGTGTCTTCATGGTCGGTGAGATTATTACATGTCAAGAGAAATGAGAATCTGCGTCCATGTGTGAGGTCAGAGACTGATGGTGGAGGAGAAGACCCGGGCTCACAGTCAGTGATCAGTAGGGATGTACAGGACACTTGAGTTTCTCCACCAAGCCGGTCCCGCCGTGTCTGTATGGAGCTGGCTCTGTACACAGGGGACAGTCAGGTGTCCTCATACACATGGACGTATAGGTGGGTGTGGTGCGGTGGTCAGGTGGTCTTCTATAGATCTGGACGTATAGGTGGGTGTGGTGCGGTGGTCAGGTGGTCTTCTATAGATCTGGACGTATAGGTGGGTGTGGTGCGGTGGTCAGGTGGTCTTCTATAGATCTGGACGTATAGGTGGGTGTGGTGCGGTGGTCAGGTGGTCTTCTATAGATCTGGACGTATAGGTGGGTGTGGTGCGGTGGTCAGGTGGTCTTCTATAGATCTGGACGTATAGGTGGGTGTGGTGCGGTGGTCAGGTGGTCTTCTATAGATCTGGACGTATAGGTGGGTGTGGTGCGGTGGTCAGGTGGTCTTCTATAGATCTGGACGTATAGGTGGGTGTGGTGCGGTGGTCAGGTGGTCTTCTATAGATCTGGACGTATAGGTGGGTGTGGTGCGGTGGTCAGGTGGTCTTCTATAGATCTGGACGTATAGGTGGGTGTGGTGCGGTGGTCAGGTGGTCTTCTATAGATCTGGACGTATAGGTGGGTGTGGTGCGGTGGTCAGGTGGTCTTCTATAGATCTGGACGTATAGGTGGGTGTGGTGCGGTGGTCAGGTGGTCTTCTATAGATCTGGACGTATAGGTGGGTGTGGTGCGGTGGTCAGGTGGTCTTCTATAGATCTGGACGTATAGGTGGGTGTGGTGCGGTGGTCAGGTGGTCTTCTATAGATCTGGACGTATAGGTGGGTGTGGTGCGGTGGTCAGGTGGTCTTCTATAGATCTGGACGTATAGGTGGGTGTGGTGCGGTGGTCAGGTGGTCTTCTATAGATCTGGACGTATAGGTGGGTGTGGTGCGGTGGTCAGGTGGTCTTCTATAGATCTGGACGTATAGGTGGGTGTGGTGCGGTGGTCAGGTGGTCTTCTATAGATCTGGACGTATAGGTGGGTGTGGTGCGGTGGTCAGGTGGTCTTCTATAGATCTGGACGTATAGGTGGGTGTGGTGCGGTGGTCAGGTGGTCTTCTATAGATCTGGACGTATAGGTGGGTGTGGTGCGGTGGTCAGGTGGTCTTCTATAGATCTGGACGTATAGGTGGGTGTGGTGCGGTGGTCAGGTGGTCTTCTATAGATCTGGACGTATAGGTGGGTGTGGTGCGGTGGTCAGGTGGTCTTCTATAGATCTGGACGTATAGGTGGGTGTGGTGCGGTGGTCAGGTGGTCTTCTATAGATCTGGACGTATAGGTGGGTGTGGTGCGGTGGTCAGGTGGTCTTCTATAGATCTGGACGTATAGGTGGGTGTGGTGCGGTGGTCAGGTGGTCTTCTATAGATCTGGACGTATAGGTGGGTGTGGTGCGGTGGTCAGGTGGTCTTCTATAGATCTGGACGTATAGGTGGGTGTGGTGCGGTGGTCAGGTGGTCTTCTATAGATCTGGACGTATAGGTGGGTGTGGTGCGGTGGTCAGGTGGTCTTCTATAGATCTGGACGTATAGGTGGGTGTGGTGCGGTGGTCAGGTGGTCTTCTATAGATCTGGACGTATAGGTGGGTGTGGTGCGGTGGTCAGGTGGTCTTCTATAGATCTGGACGTATAGGTGGGTGTGGTGCGGTGGTCAGGTGGTCTTCTATAGATCTGGACGTATAGGTGGGTGTGGTGCGGTGGTCAGGTGGTCTTCTATAGATCTGGACGTATAGGTGGGTGTGGTGCGGTGGTCAGGTGGTCTTCTATAGATCTGGACGTATAGGTGGGTGTGGTGCGGTGGTCAGGTGGTCTTCTATAGATCTGGACGTATAGGTGGGTGTGGTGCGGTGGTCAGGTGGTCTTCTATAGATCTGGACGTATAGGTGGGTGTGGTGCGGTGGTCAGGTGGTCTTCTATAGATCTGGACGTATAGGTGGGTGTGGTGCGGTGGTCTCCCCTTCCCCTGCCCCCCCAGGGGGCAGCATGATGGTTGGGTGATAATTACAGGACTGACACTGAATTCCAGCTGCTGCTATTTCAGGTCCGGGGGTGACAACCTGCAATCAATCCTCCAGCTGTGCAGAGTGTCTGTCTGCATGGAGGGTGACGAGGAGCAGCTCAGTGACCCAGCAAGACGATATTCACCCGGGTACAGACAGGACGATATTCACCCGGATACAGACAGGACGATATTCACCCGGATACAGACAGGACGATATTCACCCGGGTTTGGGTGGGGGGGGGGGGAGCTGAGCTACTGAGTTCCTGCTGGTAGAGGGGGAGCTACAAAGAGAAAGGTTGCCTTGCTGGGAGGACTAGTTAGGCTCGGTCTCCTCCTGCTGGGAGAACTAGTTAGGCTCGGTCTCCTCCTGCCCGGAGGACTAGTTAGTCTCGGTCTCCTCCTGCTGGGAGGACTAGTTAGTCTCAGTCTCCTCCTGCTCGGAAGACTAGTTAGGCTTGGTCTCCTCCTGCTGGGAGGACTAGTTAGTCTCAGTCTCCTCCTGCTGGGAGGACTAGTTAGTCTCGGTCTCCTCCTGCTCTAGGACTAGTTAGGCTCGGTCTCCTCCTGCTCTGGGACTAGTTAGGCTCGGTCTCCTCCTGCACGGAGAACTAGTTAGGTTCGGTCTCCTCCTGCTGGGAGGACTAGTTAGTCTCGGTCTCCTCCTGCCGGGAGGACTAGTTAGTCTCGGTCTCCTCCTGCTCTAGGACTAGTTAGGCTCGGTCTCCTCCTGCTGGGAGAACTAGTTAGTCTCGGCCTCCTCCTGCCGGGAGGACTAGTTAGGTTCGGCCTCCTCCTGCTGGGAGGACTAGTTAGGCTCGGTCTCCTCCCCCTGTGACATTCCAGCAGGCAGGATCAGAGTGGGGAGCGGGGATTGCTGAGCGGAGGAAGTGACACACACACTGAGTCTCTGGGTCTGGGAGTCGTTGGATGTCAGAGGGGATTCCTCGGATATTGGACTGTACAGGAACCGCAGGATGGGGCGCTGCAAGCCGGGGAGGCCGAGCGTGGCGCTGCTGACTCTGCTCATCCTTCTGCCGGTAACAACTCACTTCTTTCTTATTGTTACTTCATAGTAGGGATCACACAGCACTACAGGGATCACACAGCTACAGGGATCACACAGTGCTATAGGGATCACACAGCTACAGGGATCACACAGGGCTACCGGGATCACACAGGGCTACAGGGATCACACAGCTACAGGGATCACACAGGGCTATAGGGATCACACAGCTACAGGGATCACACAGGGCTACCGGGATCACACAGGGCTACAGGGATCACACAGCTACAGGGATCACACAGGGCTATAGGGATCACACAGGGCTATAGGGATCACACAGCGCTATGGGGATCACACAGTGCTATGGGGATCACACAGCTACAGGGATCACACAGGGCTATAGGGATCACACAGGGCTATAGGGATCACACAGGGCTACAGGGATCACACAGGGCTACAGGGATCACACAGCTACAGGGATCACACAGGGCTATAGGGATCACACAGGGCTATAGGGATCACACAGCGCTATGGGGATCACACAGTGCTATGGGGATCACACAGCTACAGGGATCACACAGCTACAGGGATCACACAGCTACAGGGATCACACAGCTACAGGGATCACACAGGGCTACAGGGATCACACAGTGCTACAGGGATCACGCAGCTACAGGGATCACACAGCTACAGGGATCACACGGAGCTATAAAATGTATACAATCTTGCACAGCTAGAAATATCCGATACATTGTCATTGAGATCACACAGCTATAGGGATCACACAGCTATAGGGATCACACGCAGCTCTGTGTCTGTACATAACCTGAATATTGCTGTATACAGAGCAGTTGCTTTGCCGGCTGCAGTCAGTGGGGATCTCCCTGTGTGCTGCATTCACCTCTCCCTTCCTGCAACCTCCTACTGCAGCTTCACCTTCCATCTCCTTCTCCTGCAGCATCATTTGCCCCTGTATGGGGGTATTGTATACGTGGGGGTCTTCAGCCTATACGCTGTATCCTGCGCCCCCCGCCCACCCCACATATTATACTAGTGACTTATTATACATGAATACTGATCGGGACCTGAGATACCATCTCTGTATTCTTCATGGACAGCTGCAGAACATTAGTGACAGGTCCTCTTCTCTGTATGGTGGAGGTGGGGTAGGATGGTGACAGGTCCTCTTCTATGTATGGTGGAGGTGGGGTAGGTTGGAGACAGGTCCTCTATGTATGGTGGAGGTGGGGTAGGATGGTGACAGGTCCTCCTCTATGTATGGTGGAGGTGGGGTAGGTTGGTGACAGGTCCTCTTCTATGTATGGTGGAGGTGGGGTAGGTTGG
>NW_017309820.1:0-42188 GCF_000935625.1 Nanorana parkeri | reverse complement strand
CTCAGAAGTCGACCTCCATCGGCGGCTTCGCGCATGCGCTCTCGCCAGGTAATATTTAATGATATCTGGGAAGCCTCGACCCCCATGATATTTTTAGGCAGGGAAAACTTGTTTGACTACTCAATGTATAGAATCCTTCCAGGCAGAGTTAAGAAACACTTTCTAATACATTTGAAGGTTTAGTACACCTCATCAGGGTTGTATTTAAGGTGAAATTAAAGTCAAAACGTTTTAAGCTATTTCAAATGCTGATCAAATCCCTTATAATATAATGATACTTGATTTTTTTTTAAGTTTTAGTTTCCTACAGAGTCAGCTGGTACCCAGAGCACTGGTCCTGTTATCTTTTTTTAGGGTGGCTCTTTTATTCAGGGTCCTGTGGATCCACACTTGTGTGTGACAGTAAGCTGTGTATGTTTCCATAAGCACATAGGCACAACAAGGCAAGACACTCCCTGCTTCCTACTACTTGCTCCTCCCTCCACCCTACTCCAAGCTAATAGATGGACAGCTGCCGGAGACTGTGCTGTCTCTTGTGATTTTGTACTGGATGGGAAGTTCAGAAAAGTGGAGCTGAGAGAGTTGGAGTTGGAGCCAGCTGTTTGGAATCATAATGACTGTAGGTGCTTGGGTAAAAAGAAATATTTTGCTGGACAATGTATATTTGTTTGATCTGCATTCACCATTGAAAAAAAAGTTGAGAGTTTAATACGGTTACCAAAGATGTCCCCTGCACATTGTCATTTTTTATTGCTTTAAAAGTTTAAAGTTCACCTGTGCCCAGCCTATTAACAAGCAGTATATACACTTTAACACAAACCATACCCGACATCTCTAGCTGCTCGTACTGTGAAGTAACTTTTTTTTCAATATCCTCAAAGATCACTCTACAGTCAAGTTTCCATCAGTTTCTACTTAGAAACACCTGTTATGTGTTTACACTGCAGGGCTGGCAGGTTGCCAAAATTTTGCTCTCCTTCAAATAGCTGAAATTTCAGTGCCTCTGTTGTGAATGTGTGAAGATGAATTTCTACACCTATAACACCTATAGCTACAGAGGTAAATGAAGGTGTGCTTTAAAACGCTCCTGCTACTTGCTTATAATATACAGTATAAATACTGCAGTGTGCAAAGTCTGGTCACAGGTCCATTAAAAGTGCTGAAAATGTGTTCCAGTCCCAGTGCTGAACACAGCTTCCCTGATTTCAGAAACCCAAAAGACAACATGGTGTCATGTCATTAAAAATATATGTATTCTGCGCTATGTATCTATAACACCAATGAACTAAGAAGATGACATAATCTGTGTAGTACAAATATCATTGTTCACTCAAGGAACAAATAGATATTTTCAGTTAGGCAAGGCCAAATTTGGCTGCAAGTAGACCATTAAATCAGAATATATATTTATGAATATATTGCTAAAGCACTTTGTCTTTCTTTACATCTACTTGTAATATAATGTGACTCTTTTTTTTAAAAACAGCTTTTTTTTTTCTTCTACAGGTATTTCAGGGAAATTTTGACAATGATACACATAGAAAGAATGTGATCGATCCACCAATCTATGCAAGATTTATAAGGATCCTTCCTTGGTCATGGTACGGCCGAATTACATTAAGAGCTGAGCTATTAGGGTGCACTGAAGAGGACTGAAAATGCTCATCAAACAACCACTGAAAAGAAGTCAACAGTTGAAAATAAATAAATAAAAACTGAAAAATCTGAATGAGAAAATGAATGGATTTTCATTGAATAAGTGCTCACCTTTTGGTAGGCTGGTAACTGTTTTTTTGCGAGGTAGTCTGTGCCTGCCCTTAATGAATCCACCAGATTATGTCCTTCAAATATTGTCCCTTTGTAATGAAATGTTTTAATTTTCTTCTAAGTTGTTCACACTGGTTGAAATACGTTGAGACAGAAAGGCAGCATCATTTTTATTTTTACAGTTTTTTTTGTTTTATTGTTTATGAGCCAGGAAAATACAATTATAACAATTCTCTTCAGAGCCAAAAAAAAGGGGAAAGAAATCAACTATTAACCTATTTTAATATCTACATTACATGTTTAATAGTAAGAAGTGATGCTGCAGCTTAGCAATAAGATTTCTCTGGGATGACTGCATTATCCTAATTGTTTCCCTCGTGCCTATCAAAATATTAATATTTACATCTCAGATCTTAGAAATCCATTTGACTTACACCTATGAAATTGCAAACTTTAAATGTTTCCTTCCTCTTAATTTCATTCCTATTGTGCATGTTCTTGAGGCATGTTATTACTTGTGTTAGAGACATTTGCTTCCTTAGTGACCTGAATACTAAATAGGAGCAAACTACGAGAGTAGACTCTCTTTTTTGCATGTCATAAAAACAGCAATACATCAATATATCATTCCTGTTTAGTTTATCACATAGAATCCACTGACGCCCAAGATTATTATCCTAGCAAATCTCTTCTGAATTTGCTCAAGGCATTATAGTTCTTTAAACATTTTTTTCTGCATCAAAACAGTGCTAAAAAAATGTGCTTAGTCTGCAGAATTGCATATTCATGTATAATTTTCTTAGTTTAGAATTCTTTTTGGTAGAAACCATAATGTTGCGTGGAGGGAAATTAGAACAATGATAAATTTGTGTGCATAACTTTGTGTGTCATTATGTCTCATGTATTTAGTTTATTGGAGCATTATTTGGGTTTATGCAAAAGTTGAAAATCAGATGTATTGTATGGAAAATGTGCAGTTTATTTGACAACTGTGGACCTAAATATGTATTGGTATAGACGATAATGCTGGTATTTGAAAACACCTGTTGATAAAGACTGTGATAATGTGGTAATACCTACACAATGTGTTCTTTATTTAAACTGGTTGTTCACATTCCCATTTCATGTATGTTAAGTCATGCTAACATGCAATGATGAGTTTAGAGGTCAAATAAAAAGTTGAATGGTGCATGGGCCCGGAAAAAACACATGCACAAAGCAATTCCTTTGCATCATTAAAAGAATGTGTCCAGTTGTGGAAAATGGTGAGGTCCTGTGTAACATAACTTTTTTTTTTCTTAAATTTTAATTGTTCTGCATACAAAATGCCACTAGATGTCAATGTCCTGTCTATTTGTATAATGTCCTTCAACAGATATATATTGTGTATGATGTTGTATTCAACCTTGGTGAACAATATTAAAGAGAAAGTCAAACATAATGATCTATAGCAAAGAAAATATATGATAATAAAGCATTCATTAAGAAAGCAGCCCAAACTTTGCACTTTATGCTATAGCATTTACAAATATTTGTTGTGACTTTCTTCAACTACGTTTGCTGTTGAATGTTGCTTTTTTGACCAAATGCACTTTCTCTTCATTTTGTCTGTAGAAAATCCATTGATTTTTTTCTATTATTTATTACATTATTATTAATTTTTTAAATAAGCATTTTTGTTCCTCAAGAAAACACCACATGGCAATTTCCAATTTCATGGAATTGTAACTGGTTTCATTTTTTCTCTTAAAGAGGAACTGAACTGTGGATGCTGTGTCAAGAAAAAGGCAGGCAGATGGTAAAAGACTAGTCAGCAGTAATAGCTGTGGGCTCCCTGCAGCTTCTCTTTCTCCCATTACTGATTTACCTTGTTCTGCACTGAGTCTCTGTGTGGAGGCAGCTATCGTCATGAAGGCGAGGCTTTTCTTCCTTATTTCAGAGATTCTAGAAAGGAGAATAGTGAGCAGTACAGCAGTAACATAACCAAATTGTCTCCAAATCTGATTAAACTAGCAATCCTAAACAGCAGTGCCTTAGATCTCACACTGCAAATATACAACTATGAGGCTGAAAGTACAGGCGTGCCTCAGCCCACTCACATGCAAGAAATTGCACTGCTATATTTTAGGAGGAATTCCAGACAACAGGTAGAAACTATTGACATTTCTAGGTATCTCCTATAATATAGTAAATATTTGATTTTGGGGTTGAATTACTAAAGGCAAATATGATGTTCACATTGCAAGGAAATGTTCCCTGCTGACTTCCATCATCCAATCATGTGCCAGCAAAAATACTCTTTGCAAAGTGAATTTTTACCACATTCACTAAGCTAAGGTAAAATTCCCTTGCAAAGTGCAAATTCCCTAGCAAAGTTAGCAGCTTGTTTGCCATTAGTAAATCAACCCCCTTGAGTTCACACCCACTTTAGTGTGGAAGGGGTTCTCTTAAATTAATTACTTATGGCAGGCTAAACATAATTATTTATGCATTGACAAAAAGTTTATTTCTATATTAATTACTATTTTACCATATGGTGTAATCATTAAATATATGTTCATGCTATCACAAGCAGAGTTTTCTTGTAATCTATTGAAAAATGAATAAGGTTAGATTATTGTCTGCATTTGTAAAGTATGTTTTTAATTTTTCTAATACAAAAAGAAAGAGTGGGTTTACTTTATTAACAATATGGGAGCTACAGTATATATTAATATCAGGACATAATGTGGTAATGTAAAGACCAGATTACCTGTAAACATTACTAATTGATTTTATGCATTCTACTTTGCTTGTTTATTTTACTATTATGACCCCCGATATATTTTATCCACATACCCAAAGGGCTTGTCACAAAAACTGGTTTTAGTTTTATGTTGACTTTCTCTTTTGATATATATATTTGAGCTTTGAAGACTTAAAAGGTACTGTAGAATACACAAAATATATGATGAGGGTTAGGGATCTCACTTGTTAGCCATTCAACAAATATCAAATACGGTAACCTTTGCAACTTTTAAAGCTATATAATAGTGATATGTTTTGTAAATATTTAAATAATTTAGGTTGATGTAAAATGAGTATGACATTGTCTAGTCTTCAAACCTAAAATAAACTTTTGAAAAACTAGGTTATTTTTATATGTTTTCTGTGTATTTTATTGTACTTCTTTGTATAGCTACTCAATATTAGAGCTGCCTGCATATAAAAGGTTTCTTTTCTTTCCATTTCAAAAAATTATTAAGTAATATTTATTGTATGTTTCAATAAAAAAAATACTTAACTTTAGAGCCATGGTCTTAGAAATCCCTCCAGAGACTACTTCCTTGTAACTTTCAATGCTAGCAGCTGTCAATAGGCCTGATTTGAATTCTGGCCAATTAGGCTGCTTTGACAGCTTTGTGGCCATTTTTGTATACCCAATATTAAAGAAATATATATCTCACCTGCAATAAATTATTTAACTAGTTAGTTATTTTAACGTTTTTTGTTTCTATCTAAGAATAGTTTTTCTCATCAAAATTGTTTAAGAAAATTTTGTATTCTGGTAACGGTGTTGGTTCCAGTAATGATAATATTTAGTATAATATATATATTTTTTCATTTTACAATCCTGCTTTTACATTTTACTGCACTTATATGCAGACCAAAAGTACATTTAAAGCCAAACCTTTTTTTTTTAAATTGTGGGTTGGTTTTGTCAGTGTCCCCACTGTTGAGATTTACCATTTCATTGGAACAGAAAGAGAACCATTGTATTACAGTTGTTGCCAGAACAGGAGGTGTGGAGAAATCTGTTATGTCTTCAGTAAAGGAAGTTCAGTGAACTCTTCCCATCTTGGTGTACAAAACAAAAGGAAAAACCAACAACAGATATTTACCATTCCCTACTCTATCTAAAGCTAAAGAAAAGTTGTGGCTCAGACACATTTTCAATTATATCACCAACATAATTTGTATTAGTTTTCTTATTTATAATGTTAACAATACATATATATGGGTGCAGCAATATTTGTTTGAAATGCATTCTGTGCTTCCCATCTAGGAGCACAGCATAGTGAATATTCCCAGGCTTTCCTGCTTCTGTTTTTAAGTCGATAAACATCTACGTCAAATGAGATACATTTAAAAGTGCTGAAAATGTGTTCCAGTCCCAGTGCTGAACACAGCTTCCCTGATTTCAGAAACCCAAAAGACAACATGGTGTCATGTCATTAAAAATATATGTATTCTGCGCTATGTATCTATAACACCAATGAACTAAGAAGATGACATAATCTGTGTAGTACAAATATCATTGTTCACTCAAGGAACAAATAGATATTTTCAGTTAGGCAAGGCCAAATTTGGCTGCAAGTAGACCATTAAATCAGAATATATATTTATGAATATATTGCTAAAGCACTTTGTCTTTCTTTACATCTACTTGTAATATAATGTGACTCTTTTTTTTAAAAACAGCTTTTTTTTTTCTTCTACAGGTATTTCAGGGAAATTTTGACAATGATACACATAGAAAGAATGTGATCGATCCACCAATCTATGCAAGATTTATAAGGATCCTTCCTTGGTCATGGTACGGCCGAATTACATTAAGAGCTGAGCTATTAGGGTGCACTGAAGAGGACTGAAAATGCTCATCAAACAACCACTGAAAAGAAGTCAACAGTTGAAAATAAATAAATAAAAACTGAAAAATCTGAATGAGAAAATGAATGGATTTTCATTGAATAAGTGCTCACCTTTTGGTAGGCTGGTAACTGTTTTTTTGCGAGGTAGTCTGTGCCTGCCCTTAATGAATCCACCAGATTATGTCCTTCAAATATTGTCCCTTTGTAATGAAATGTTTTAATTTTCTTCTAAGTTGTTCACACTGGTTGAAATACGTTGAGACAGAAAGGCAGCATCATTTTTATTTTTACAGTTTTTTTTGTTTTATTGTTTATGAGCCAGGAAAATACAATTATAACAATTCTCTTCAGAGCCAAAAAAAAGGGGAAAGAAATCAACTATTAACCTATTTTAATATCTACATTACATGTTTAATAGTAAGAAGTGATGCTGCAGCTTAGCAATAAGATTTCTCTGGGATGACTGCATTATCCTAATTGTTTCCCTCGTGCCTATCAAAATATTAATATTTACATCTCAGATCTTAGAAATCCATTTGACTTACACCTATGAAATTGCAAACTTTAAATGTTTCCTTCCTCTTAATTTCATTCCTATTGTGCATGTTCTTGAGGCATGTTATTACTTGTGTTAGAGACATTTGCTTCCTTAGTGACCTGAATACTAAATAGGAGCAAACTACGAGAGTAGACTCTCTTTTTTGCATGTCATAAAAACAGCAATACATCAATATATCATTCCTGTTTAGTTTATCACATAGAATCCACTGACGCCCAAGATTATTATCCTAGCAAATCTCTTCTGAATTTGCTCAAGGCATTATAGTTCTTTAAACATTTTTTTCTGCATCAAAACAGTGCTAAAAAAATGTGCTTAGTCTGCAGAATTGCATATTCATGTATAATTTTCTTAGTTTAGAATTCTTTTTGGTAGAAACCATAATGTTGCGTGGAGGGAAATTAGAACAATGATAAATTTGTGTGCATAACTTTGTGTGTCATTATGTCTCATGTATTTAGTTTATTGGAGCATTATTTGGGTTTATGCAAAAGTTGAAAATCAGATGTATTGTATGGAAAATGTGCAGTTTATTTGACAACTGTGGACCTAAATATGTATTGGTATAGACGATAATGCTGGTATTTGAAAACACCTGTTGATAAAGACTGTGATAATGTGGTAATACCTACACAATGTGTTCTTTATTTAAACTGGTTGTTCACATTCCCATTTCATGTATGTTAAGTCATGCTAACATGCAATGATGAGTTTAGAGGTCAAATAAAAAGTTGAATGGTGCATGGGCCCGGAAAAAACACATGCACAAAGCAATTCCTTTGCATCATTAAAAGAATGTGTCCAGTTGTGGAAAATGGTGAGGTCCTGTGTAACATAACTTTTTTTTTTCTTAAATTTTAATTGTTCTGCATACAAAATGCCACTAGATGTCAATGTCCTGTCTATTTGTATAATGTCCTTCAACAGATATATATTGTGTATGATGTTGTATTCAACCTTGGTGAACAATATTAAAGAGAAAGTCAAACATAATGATCTATAGCAAAGAAAATATATGATAATAAAGCATTCATTAAGAAAGCAGCCCAAACTTTGCACTTTATGCTATAGCATTTACAAATATTTGTTGTGACTTTCTTCAACTACGTTTGCTGTTGAATGTTGCTTTTTTGACCAAATGCACTTTCTCTTCATTTTGTCTGTAGAAAATCCATTGATTTTTTTCTATTATTTATTACATTATTATTAATTTTTTAAATAAGCATTTTTGTTCCTCAAGAAAACACCACATGGCAATTTCCAATTTCATGGAATTGTAACTGGTTTCATTTTTTCTCTTAAAGAGGAACTGAACTGTGGATGCTGTGTCAAGAAAAAGGCAGGCAGATGGTAAAAGACTAGTCAGCAGTAATAGCTGTGGGCTCCCTGCAGCTTCTCTTTCTCCCATTACTGATTTACCTTGTTCTGCACTGAGTCTCTGTGTGGAGGCAGCTATCGTCATGAAGGCGAGGCTTTTCTTCCTTATTTCAGAGATTCTAGAAAGGAGAATAGTGAGCAGTACAGCAGTAACATAACCAAATTGTCTCCAAATCTGATTAAACTAGCAATCCTAAACAGCAGTGCCTTAGATCTCACACTGCAAATATACAACTATGAGGCTGAAAGTACAGGCGTGCCTCAGCCCACTCACATGCAAGAAATTGCACTGCTATATTTTAGGAGGAATTCCAGACAACAGGTAGAAACTATTGACATTTCTAGGTATCTCCTATAATATAGTAAATATTTGATTTTGGGGTTGAATTACTAAAGGCAAATATGATGTTCACATTGCAAGGAAATGTTCCCTGCTGACTTCCATCATCCAATCATGTGCCAGCAAAAATACTCTTTGCAAAGTGAATTTTTACCACATTCACTAAGCTAAGGTAAAATTCCCTTGCAAAGTGCAAATTCCCTAGCAAAGTTAGCAGCTTGTTTGCCATTAGTAAATCAACCCCCTTGAGTTCACACCCACTTTAGTGTGGAAGGGGTTCTCTTAAATTAATTACTTATGGCAGGCTAAACATAATTATTTATGCATTGACAAAAAGTTTATTTCTATATTAATTACTATTTTACCATATGGTGTAATCATTAAATATATGTTCATGCTATCACAAGCAGAGTTTTCTTGTAATCTATTGAAAAATGAATAAGGTTAGATTATTGTCTGCATTTGTAAAGTATGTTTTTAATTTTTCTAATACAAAAAGAAAGAGTGGGTTTACTTTATTAACAATATGGGAGCTACAGTATATATTAATATCAGGACATAATGTGGTAATGTAAAGACCAGATTACCTGTAAACATTACTAATTGATTTTATGCATTCTACTTTGCTTGTTTATTTTACTATTATGACCCCCGATATATTTTATCCACATACCCAAAGGGCTTGTCACAAAAACTGGTTTTAGTTTTATGTTGACTTTCTCTTTTGATATATATATTTGAGCTTTGAAGACTTAAAAGGTACTGTAGAATACACAAAATATATGATGAGGGTTAGGGATCTCACTTGTTAGCCATTCAACAAATATCAAATACGGTAACCTTTGCAACTTTTAAAGCTATATAATAGTGATATGTTTTGTAAATATTTAAATAATTTAGGTTGATGTAAAATGAGTATGACATTGTCTAGTCTTCAAACCTAAAATAAACTTTTGAAAAACTAGGTTATTTTTATATGTTTTCTGTGTATTTTATTGTACTTCTTTGTATAGCTACTCAATATTAGAGCTGCCTGCATATAAAAGGTTTCTTTTCTTTCCATTTCAAAAAATTATTAAGTAATATTTATTGTATGTTTCAATAAAAAAAATACTTAACTTTAGAGCCATGGTCTTAGAAATCCCTCCAGAGACTACTTCCTTGTAACTTTCAATGCTAGCAGCTGTCAATAGGCCTGATTTGAATTCTGGCCAATTAGGCTGCTTTGACAGCTTTGTGGCCATTTTTGTATACCCAATATTAAAGAAATATATATCTCACCTGCAATAAATTATTTAACTAGTTAGTTATTTTAACGTTTTTTGTTTCTATCTAAGAATAGTTTTTCTCATCAAAATTGTTTAAGAAAATTTTGTATTCTGGTAACGGTGTTGGTTCCAGAAATGTTAATATTTAGTATAATATATATATTTTTTCATTTTACAATCCTGCTTTTACATTTTACTGCACTTATATGCAGACCAAAAGTACATTTAAAGCCAAACCTTTTTTTTTTAAATTGTGGGTTGGTTTTGTCAGTGTCCCCACTGTTGAGATTTACCATTTCATTGGAACAGAAAGAGAACCATTGTATTACAGTTGTTGCCAGAACAGGAGGTGTGGAGAAATCTGTTATGTCTTCAGTAAAGGAAGTTCAGTGAACTCTTCCCATCTTGGTGTACAAAACAAAAGGAAAAACCAACAACAGATATTTACCATTCCCTACTCTATCTAAAGCTAAAGAAAAGTTGTGGCTCAGACACATTTTCAATTATATCACCAACATAATTTGTATTAGTTTTCTTATTTATAATGTTAACAATACATATATATGGGTGCAGCAATATTTGTTTGAAATGCATTCTGTGCTTCCCATCTAGGAGCACAGCATAGTGAATATTCCCAGGCTTTCCTGCTTCTGTTTTTAAGTCGATAAACATCTACGTCAAATGAGATACATTAAAGTTAGTGTGTCCTTTGAAAAATAGCGTTTTTGTACTTACAGTAAAATCCATTTCAGAGACAGTTGGATATACTGCCAACTATAGGAGGATTTGGACAAGAAAAACCCCTCCTACTCCCAGCATGGCTCATTTTTTGTGGAAAGCAGTACTAGGAGTAAGACCACAAACACAGGATAAACACAGGAACTGTGTCTCTTGTTAAATTCTAAATAACAGATTTTATCGTAATTATAAAATTAAATAGTTAACTTTCTTTCTATTTTTCATTCTTTTAGGGATAGTTTATTAGAATGAAGAGGAATTGCTCAAGAGAGTACAACTTTATGACAGATAGAGCCGCTGATCGGTTGTATGTGAAACAGCCGTTAACGGCTGTAGTAACAAGCGGGTCTTTCCTGCCCGTGCGCGTGCGCTAGGGGGCGCGTGCGAGCAGGAAAAAAATGCCGTCTGACGACGGCAACCCGCAGATAGGAGTCAGCCGTCCGTCCGTTTTTTTCTTATCGGGCGGATGGCAAGAGGTTAAAAGAGAGATTTATGCCAAAAGGATACTATGTAACATTCCTAAAAGATGATATTCAGAAAGTTCATCAATTATAAGAATGCATTTGGTTGGGCCTTGTGCACTGCATGTTTGGTGATGTCAATGAGTCCAGCAGCAGCATTAATGATGGACTGAAATGGGGATAGCCAGCGTAGAGGTAGACCAATTACAATTGAGTTGCAATAGTTGAGGCGAGAGATGACAAGACAGTGAATTAGTAGCTTTGTGGTGTCATGTGCAAATTTTGGATATGTTACTGAGGTTAAGATGGCAAGATCTGGTCCGTGATTGGATGTGGGGCCTGAAGGAGAGGTCCAGGATTACATCTAGCACACTGGAATGTGTGGAGGGACTGATAACTCTGCTATGGATCTGTATGGAGAAGTCAGGGGAAGGGACATGGGAGAAGGAAATATCAAGAATGTTTTTTGGAAGGCTGAGTTTGAGGGAGTGATGCAACATCCACACTGATATTTCAATTAGTAAACTATTGATGTGTGATGAGAGGTGAGCTGAGGAGTGGAGAGATATATTTGACTGTCTATTGGCATAGAGATGGTATTGAAAGCTTTAAGAGGTTATTAGCTGACCCAGAGATTAGAAGGGGTATAAGGACAGAGCCCTGGGGGAACCCCTACTGAGAGAGGGAGAGGAGGAGTATTAGATTATAGCACACAACATAAAAAGATGGAAAGGAATATAAACAGACATTGGGGAATTTTAGAAAAGGATAAATATTTGAGAACAATCCTACCAGAGAAACCAAAAAATGTTTATAAGCAAGCACCCACTCTGAGGGGCAAAATATTTTATATTCTCCGCAGAAGAAGAAATTTACCAATTTTTTATGGTAAATGTCTTTCCACATGCGGAAGATGTCATGAATGCAGACATACCAAGAGAAATGTAAAGAGATTAAAAAACTTGGTGGTAAAGAATGCATCATAAAATTTCTATTTCATGTAACAACTGGGGGAGTGGTATATATGTTTCAATGCCCCTGCGGGTGGCAGTATGTGTGCTGCTCTACCTGTAATATAGGTGTAAGAGTTGGGGAGCGCATGTATAATATTAGGGGGGTACAAACATAATTTTATATCAAAGCATTTTGTAATACAAATTTGAGGGGTCTAGAATCTTGGGGGGTTGAGAATATAAAAAAAATTAGAGATGTTCGAAACTATAGTCATTTGTTATTTATATGTTAGATTATTAGGTCATTTATTGATTAGTTTTAATATAATCGTTTTTTTCCTGTTTTTTTTTCTAAAATTATAATATTGACTGAAATTAATATTTATTAATAGGGAAAAGTACTGTTGTTTTGCCTTTAGAGTGTAATATAAATCTTGATGAGGAATCCAATTAAGTCACATGGAAAAAAAATGGGATGCCATCATGTTGTTTACATTAGGGTTGCACAGATACCAAGTACAGTACTCGGTACAAGTACGAATACATGTACCGATACTTTTGAGCTCCAAGACTAGACAAAAATTAAAAAATTAGGAGGCAACTGCCATGTGTAAGGAGCACACGGAGCTCCTGGGATTTGTACATCTCTGTTTTAATGTACGATTTTGTTTTTATAAATATAAAAAAAGGGATGCACAGATACCAGTTTTGCGAGTACGAGTACTGGTACTTGCCAAGTACTTACAAGTATGAGTACTGATACATTTTTGTTTATTGTCATGTGACAGTTTTTCTAAATCAGTACAGACTAATGATTTCAGGACAGTGGTGGAGTGCCAGAGCCAGGTCCCAGCTGCAACCGCTGCAACCCTGGTAGTTCTCATGAAAATGCCAAGTATCTGCACTGGTACTCAAAAAGTATCTGTTTACAAGGGAAGTATAAGAAATAGACAGTAGTCACAAGCTCCAAGTCCCAGACGAGGTCCAGTGGATATAACGCTTAGCGCGAAGAGTCTAGTGACATCAGCGCACTTGTTTAAATTGAGTGGATAACTGTACAGTTTGAGAAGTTGTGTGGTGGAATTCATCTGCCTGATGACCACACTTGTATCTGTTACCATACATGTTGATTCCTGTGCACGGAATGTGGTGCACTTTTTATGTAAGCTCTATCTTTCAATTTTAATAAAATCTTTTAATATGGAGTACACTATGGTTCCTTTTTATATTTTCCCCATTTTATTTACCATATTGAGACAAATGGAAAATGTAGAGGCGTTATGAGGAGGAGTATGTATTCCTTGATGGTGACAAAGAGCATTTGACCCTAATTATTAAGGTCCACTCTGAGGGTGACATGTGTGGATCACA
The DNA here is from genome assembly GCF_000935625.1 of Nanorana parkeri. NCBI lineage: Eukaryota > Metazoa > Chordata > Amphibia > Anura > Dicroglossidae > Nanorana > Nanorana parkeri. The sequence continues at coordinate 28,723 of NW_017309820.1, read as the reverse complement.
GCTTTGTTTGCGCTGAACATTGGAATGAAAATTCAGTTTCACTTGGATCATTAAAAATATCAAGAAAGTATCATTAAGCAACAGATCTAAAATACATAAAAGTCAAATTGGGTGCTGAGAACTTTTTTTCTATAGAACATTGTTATCAATAAATACTTGTTTTTGAATACACCTAAATGCAATGTGGATGGAAATTAAAGTGTGGATAAGAAACAAAGGACACATTGAATGTGCATTTGTATTTTATTTTACTTTAGTATTGTTTAGTGCTGTATTTTGTTATATACACCATATATATTAACACATAAGTTATGTTATATAAGGCTGTCATGCCATGCAGACATGATGGCAACAAAGAATGCAACTTTGTAGGTGATAGTGAAAGGGGAAGATCCCTGAGAGGTTCAGAAACGGTTTTTGAAGTGCTGACAGGACCAAATTCAGATCCCACAAAGTCACAGGTGGTTTCACAGGAGCTACATGATAAACACAGATAGGGTGTAAAACAAATGTCTAAACCAATGAACAGAAGGCTAGTGGTCTTTTGAATAATCCTTTCTATCTCCCTTGCCATGGAAAGACTTTTGGTTCCTCCCTGAAGGTTGATGTAGGCCACTCCTGTGGTGGCATATTACTGATTGGATGACTACTAGTCAGCGTGTACAGAGTTGCAGGGTCACCTAGAAAGTTGATTGGGAGACGTGATTCCTCCGGAGTCCCCTGCACCAATAAGGTGTCAAGGACTCCTAACCAGTTCTTCATGTGGGCATCCTTTGTTAAAATTTTCCAAGAAGGAAGTATTTCTCCAACTCCAGAGTTGTAATCATGAGCCTTCAGGCCAGAGGTAATCTGGTTTTCAATATCAGATGGGTCAGTTTGTCTAGAGTCTGAACCAATTTGTCCCTTGGTGACAGAATGTTGTCATACAGAAACATATTGTAAAGTCAAAATCCGTGATGAAAAACTCTGTCCAGGATTAGGCCAAGAGACGCCAAGCAATATGTCAGTTCCAATGCTGGTTTCTGGAGGTTCAGGATTTAACTGAACTGTTTTAAGGTCTGGACTGTCCCCATCACATAGTTGGTCAGAATTTGTTGTGACTTTTTTTTTATCCAGATATCCTGTAATGGGAGTGCTCTGGGAGTGCAGTAAGGCTAGAATATGGGCCAATATCTTGGTGAATACCTGGAGCACAGAAAACAGACCAAATGGTAGGGCCACAAACTGATAGTGTTCGGTCCCAAAGTAAAACTGGATGTTTTATTAGACTAGTCTATGGCTAGAAAATGTTTTATGATACTTCAACTAGGTCCAAATTACCATAGCAATATGATTTTACAGGTGCAGTTTATCCTTCTTTTATAGAACTGTGATACTATTCATTCTTTTATTATACTCATCTACTTTCCATGTATTGCCCCACAATTCTGATGTATCAAGTAACCTTTTAACTTGTAGAGCCAAAGGAAATCTCACAGCTCCAATTCCTTAGCCACCTTCAGGACTCCCCAGGTGCTGGTCCAATAGGTGCATCTCCACCTTAGAATATAGCAGTATACGAACATACCGCACAATCCAGAGAATTCCAATACTGCAGACTTTATTGAAATTCACAGCAAATCCAGTATATCAGTGAATAAAAATTTATAAAGCAACAAATGCCAGCACTGCACACCCCCAACCAACTACAACCTCTCACATGTTTCACCCGAATTTCAATAAAGTCTGCAGTATTGGAATTCTATGGATTGTGCGGTCTGTTCGTATACTGCTATAACCTTTTAACTTATTGCAATAATTTCTTATATTTATGTTATTTATTATATTTATACTATTCCCATAACTTCCACTTATGTTTAGACTTCTAGCAAGTCATTTTGGTACTATTGTGTTTTGATACCGATACACCCTTGTGTTTTGTCTTAGCCCTGATGAAGGGGTGTGTTTTGGACCCCGAAATGCATTGATTACTCTACTTGAATGTACCCTGACCCTAGTGGAATAACAATCCGTACTATTTTAATTGTAGCATTTCAACTCCCACATCTACTGTGTTCACTGTTTAGCTAAGGATACTGTGGAGATCCTTTGGATTGCAAAAGCCATCTCCCCGTTACCCAGATCACACATATTCACATCACTTAACTACTGTTGGATGAAAAACACCAAGAAAATAACCACATGGGTCCAGTGCTTTCTTTTCACATTTCCAAATATCCATACACAGCAAAACGGAGGCAGCATTGAGGTTCTCGAAAGATGGGGGTATGCAAGTACGCATTCTTGATCTCGACGGTGGCTGAAACGTCTCCCTGATAAGTGGAGGTAATAACAGACCTGGTGGATACCATTCAAAATTTATAGACCTGATTAAAGACATTTAAGCCTTTCCAATCCACGATGGGGCAGATTCCCTCCTTTTGGTTTAGGGACAGTGAAAAGGTCAGACTAAAACCCTGAAACCTTTCCATCATATAAACAAGGGTTCAAAGGATCTGTAAGAGCAGCATGGAGGTCCAAGTCTGTGCAAAGAAACAGGCAGGTTGGACTACTTTAAGTGTAGAGGGGGCAGAGAGCAGAACTTTAGCTTGTAGCCCCTGGAAAAAGCATTCTTACCTTACACCTGGTCAAAGGCTTTCTGGCTGTTATCCACAAAGGAAAACAGATGTTCCTGCAGTTTGGTGAGTGGAGGTGTCTCTACATGCCAACTCTGGTTGCAGGTTTGTGGGACTTAGAGGCCCATGGTTTGCGATTAACGTGGGCCCTTGGCTTTAGTCTGGTCTTGGAGGTTGAAGCCTGGGAGAAATGAAAGAGAGGCAAGAAGTCTTCCCAGCTTGAGGCTTAGACTTTTTCTGATGGGGCAAATTAGTACTTTTTAACCCTAAGCAGTGCCAAAGAGATGTTCCCATTCAAAAGGCATGCAGCCCAAGCACTTTTTACTTTGCTGTTCTGCAAACCAACATATTAGCCATCACTGAAAGCTTGCTGCATATTTACTGAAATAAATATGAGTCACTAAGGGGACTTATTCGGGAAATAAGACAGGCAATATCAGCTAACCCATCTACACTCAGTAAGAATAGTAGTCAGATCCTTTAGAATGCATTTATCCCATTCCCCTAAGGTTTGACAGACTAACATCATGGCCATATCAGTTTGCAAAGCAGGAACTGCTAGCGAAAACATGTTTATGAATGCGATCCCTAAACACAGGAACAATCTCAACAGGAATAGGCAATGCTTTATTAAAGCACACCTAGGTATGGTGATAATCTTGTTCTATATTCAAAACTTGTTCTATATTCACATAAAGCAACATGAATCACAAGCCGCTGTTTTGGGAAAGCCTTCAAAAAGAGATCCTGCCTGTTGCTTTATTTGCACAAAATATGATATTATTATTATTATCCCTAGGTGTGATGGTGAAGATCCTTATTTTTCTATGATTACATAGTGGGGCCATCCACCAATTTGGTATAGCACCCTGCATGATCTGTGGGCAAGCCTGTAAGGTATGCGGTGGATACAATCCCACCCTGGGAATAGAACACTTCTTGATAAAGGCCTTCTTTATTATAACGCGTATTGGTATGTTGAACATTTAGGAGGAGTGAAGAGTTTATCAGGAGTTTTCCCATCTCTGTGTGAACACTTTCAAATAAGGGATATACCTGAAAATGTTTTACAGTTTTGGGGCCTTTCAGGGATCCCAGACTAGCAACAATGCTAGTAGAATTTACAGGCTATTCCTCAATTTTTAATGTGGCATGCATGGCATTCAATAAAAACTGATATGGTATCTTTAAGGAGCTATGGCAGCAGGCTGGGTCTCCTCAGGAACAAAATTATTATGTATGCACTGATACAGTTTTCTTGGTATCGAGTACGAGTACAAGTACTGATATTTATCTTTCGGTACTCGCCGATACTGAGTACTGATAACGGTACTTCTGCTAGTATGGAGCCAGCTTCCCGGGCAGTCTGGAAGCCGGGTGGCGTGTCATTACCCACCACCCGGCTTCCTGATTGGCTGAGAAGCCAGCTCATTGCTGTTTGGCTGGGAAGCTGCATTCCCTGCCAATCAGCATCGAGCTGGCCAAACAGCATGGAGCTGGCTTCCCGGTCATTTAGAAAGTCGGGAGGTGGGTCATTACCCGCCGCCTGGCTTCCTGATTGGCTGGGAAGCCAGCTCCATGTTCCCTTTTTGGCACTGCCTGTCAGAGGAAATCTCCCTCTGACCATAAGTTCCAGTATCGGGGGTAGGTACTTGGCCAGATACTCAGTATCTGCAAATTATAGCCCTAATTATTATTACGAATTTCTATAGCGCCAACAGTTTGTGCAGTGCTTTACAATATAAGGAAGACATTACAGTTACAATGCAATTCAAGACAAGATGGTTAGGAAGGCCCTGTCCATGAGAGCTTACAATCTAAAAGAGGGGGGCAAGTGACGCAAAAGGTGGTAGCTCTGTGGGAATGAGTTGTTTGAAAAAGTAATAGTTCAGTGGTTAGGTAGAGGTGGGACTTTCCTGAAGAGATTAGTTTTCAGGGATCACAAAAAAATTATCTATCAATGCAGAGCCTCCGCAGCAGAAGGCTCAGAGGCCACTACACCTGCAGGTACGTCAGACAATGATTCCGGAAGGGAAGATAGAGAAGTATGTTTACAGACTCGTCTGCATTTTGAGTCAGGAATCAAAGTTGTAATACGTCTCATAAATTCCAGCATAGCAGAGAACTCCTCCCACGATAAGGCAGAGGAAGGGGCTACACCTGATGGAGCTAAGGGAGATTCTGAAGAATGTATGGGCCCAAGAAGGGGACCGCAATCCAGACTGTCAGTTTCAGATCCATGAAGAGGGCCACTGAGGTCTGCCTCAGAACTGTTAGTGGATCATGAACGGAGACCCGATGCAGAGGGATGGCCTCCTTTGCACATAGGATCCAACATGTTTTAGTGGTTAACAGATATTACTTGCCAGAGAATGTCAGTATCGAGTACCGATATTTTGTATTCGGTACTCGCCAATACCGAATACCTATACCGGAAGTCCCATTAAGGAAGCCAGGTGGCATCTAATGACTTGCTGCCCTGCTTCCTGGTTAGCCGTGAAGCCGTCTCCATGCTCCCTTGTCACCTGGTGACGAGGAAGCATGGAGCTAGCTTTCTGGCGAATCAGGAAGTGGGGGCGTATAATGACTCACCGTCTGGCCTTCTGACTGGCCAGATTCCTGAGCAATCAGGAAGCTGGGCGGCAAGTCATTACATTACATGCCGCCCAGCTTCCGGATTGGCTGGTAAGCTGGCTCCATGCTCCCTCTTCACTAAGTGATGAGGGAGCATGGAGCCAGCTTCCTGGACAGGGGGTGGGTCATTACCCAACCCCAGCTTCCATATTGGCCAGGAAGCCAGCTCCTTGCTCCCTGGTGACAAGCCAATCATAAAGCCATGCAGCGTGTAATGACTCAACGCCCGGCTTCCTAATACTGGAATTTCCTCTCCCAAATACTCAGTATCTGCACCAATACTAGTATCGAATGGCTACAGCTGAGCAGGTCACTGTAGGCAGCAGCAAGGACTAACCAAGATGGAACCCCATGTCTCTTGTGAACAGTGAGAAGTTACCACCTCATGCTGAAGTAGCAGGAACAGAGCAGAGAATGTGCATGAATAACACTCCAACTAGTGATGCAGCACATCATTCTTCCGTGTGTTAAAAGGGGATAACAATAGGGCTTAATTGTTCAAATAATTATAGTAGCTCCCGGTGCTCAGCCCACAAAGCCTACTCAGTACAGAGGCTTTGTCATGGTTCTAGGCCTGGAAAGCGCTCTGCAGGTAACTAACACAGTACACAAGAGTCTGGAAAGTGCCACAAGCAGAACTCAGTGCCCAATGGTCACATTCCAGACAGGGCCAGCAATCTTTAGGCCACGTATGGCCTCAAAAAACTATTCCTCGGGATATGCCAATCTGGATAGTTGCATATAGAGACCAACTCAGCAAGTAGATAAAGTCTTGATTGAAGGAAAATAAAAATAAAAACTTTAAAAAAAAGAATGATGAGTAAAACTAGTTAAACTTTCCTCAGTAGAAAGAAGACATCCATCCTCCTAGGAACCTAGAAAAAATGCTAGGAGTTGGACGGGTTTTACCAGGCTAGTCACTGTTGCTTTACTTACCAGTGGCCAAATCCTCCTTTAGGTGGCAGTATAACCCAATTGTCTCTGAATCCTCTGCCCCTTAAAGTGTATGTTGCCTCAAAATACAACATATCATATATGTGTCTGTGTTAACATGTAGTTATTTGTAAATGTAGCCTGATCCTTTTTGATTGGTTTGTTTGTATGAAATACCTGGTCATCCTGCCAGTCCCCCTTCTGTCCTATTGCAATTTGACCACCCCAGGCACTGAAGCAGATCCATCCTAGTGTGGTAAGTTTGCTTCTCTGCCTTCTACTTGGGAGCTTCAGGATGTCATGCCTATGTACAGTGTGTCTGTACTCTTGTGGTCAGACCCCTGCTGATATTTCACCCGCCCAACCCTGTGACAGCAGCCAGGATATGTGGTGTTAGCAGAATCAGCTAATCAGGGCTCAAAATTTCCACTCGCCCCCTCGCAATTTGCGAGTGAAAATTGCTAGGGGGCGAGTGGAAATGAAGCCATTGGGGGTGATTTACTAACCTAAACACATGCACGCACCAGGTGCGTGTGATTTTCACACAGCAAAACTTATTTATCAACCAAAAAGTCTCTAAAAGCATATTTCCACTAATGCCATATATGGAAAAATCATGCACATGATGCATATATAATGCTGCTTCACAGTTTAGACAAAAATGGTTAGCTCATGCATTTACATTCCTGCATTCATCAACGCAAGCAACACAACATAGAGCTAATTTACACAACATCACCTTGCAATTCATGCAGGGCTTTGCACAACACACCTGCTGGGTGTGTACACACTACAAAGGTGTTTAGATTCCACCCATAGGTCATGCTGGGAGGGAACACACTACAGAGGTGTATACATGTTGGTGGTGTGTTTATAAGGTTAGTAAATCAACCCCATTGAGTCAGACACCAGTCATGGACCGAGTGCCTGATGCCTGATGACTTACTCCTATGCTTCTGCCCACAGCCGTGCATCTTCCCATATGAAAGATGGCTGCATGACGGCAGCCATCTTTACTAAGGTCTGTTGCACAGACAGGAAGTTATGTAACTGGACAGGATGTCCTGCCTGTGCACCGAGGATTATGGGAGATGTAGTTTCACTTTTACAGCACCACCGTGACAGCAGTGGGTTAGTGTGTCACGTAGGGGGTATTGGGTTAGGTTTTATTGCTGCGGTTCAGTGTCTGTCTGTCTGTCTGGGTGGGTGGCCGGGCACTTCCTCTTTAGGGGACCCTGGTCTGTCATGTGCTGGAGCAGTGCTGAGAACAGGAAGCAGTGATAGAGCTGGTGAGAGATGCTGCTCGTCCACATTATCCACACTCTGTACCGATCTGGGCACTCGAGGGCCTCTGCTAGGGGAGGCAGAAAGGGGCTAGCTATATTAGGATGAAGGTGGAATGATAGACCACTAAATTCATGGACGTCACAATACAGGGGAAGCCCTGGGGTGAACTGGCAGACCACAGGAGGGGCTCCATCAGCTTACTGTGCCACAGGTCCCCTTCATGCAGCCTGAGCTGCAATAACTATGCATGGGACCAGAGTTAGTCCCAAGTATCAGGCCCCTGCCAGCAGGTAATTGAAGGGGACATAGAGATGGGTTGGGGTGCCATTTGTGTGTTGTGGGTGAATGTGCAACCGTAATGTCCTGTGCGTTGTGCTGTGGCTGCATGTGTAATGTCCTGTGTTCTTTGTGCTGTGGCTGTATGCGTAATGTCCTGTGCGTTGTGCTGTGCTGTGGCTGCATGTCCAATGTCCTGTGTTCTTTGTGCTGTGGCTGTATACATAATGTCCTGTGCGTTGTGCTGTGGCTGCATGTGTAATGTCCTGTGTTCTTTGTGCTGTGGCTGTATGCGTAATGTCCTGTGCGTTGTGCTGTGCTGTGGCTGCATGTCCAATGTCCTGTGTTCTTTGTGCTGTGGCTGTATACATAATGTCCTGTGCGTTGTGCTGTGGCTGCATGTGTAATGTCCTGTGTTCTTTGTGCTGTGGCTGTATGCGTAATGTCCTGTGCGTTGTGCTGTGCTGTGGCTGCATGTGCAATGTCCTGTGTTCTTTGTGCTGTGGCTGTATACATAATGTCCTGTGCGTTGTGCTGTGGCTGCATGTGTAATGTCCTGTGTTCTTTGTGCTGTGGCTGTATGCGTAATGTCCTGTGGGTTGTGCTGTGGCTGCATGTGTAATGTCCCGTGGTCTTTGTGCTGTGGCTGTATGCGTAATGTCCTGTGCGTTGTTTTGTGGCTGTATGTGTAATGTACTGTGCCAGGTGCGTTGTGCTGGTGTGTGTTGTGCCCTGTTTGTGTTTTTTTGCGTTATGCAGGGCAACTAGTGGCGAGTAACTTTTCAGGCCTGGCTAGTGGCTCATGAACTGAAATTTTGAGCCCTGAGCTAATCATCATAAGGAGGAACAGTGCATGCCTCTCAGTCTGCTACTTGGGAGCTACAGAATGCCGTGCATAGGTAGCCCCAAGTAGCAGGCAGAAACAGCTACACGCTGTTCTTCCTCATGATGATCGGCAGCTTCTGTTGACATCATGGATTTCAACTGCTGTCACAGGGCTGGACAGGGGGACTTGCAGGCAGACAGACACATGCTGTTCCTCTGCCAACATTGTATATCTCAGCCGTTGTCACAGGGTTGGGTAGGATGGGGGGGCATCAGCCATAGTTACACTGCTGTTGACATGCACTGTATGAGTGACAATAGCTAGGATATGTGATGATCAGCAGCTTATGCTGTCACGTGACTGCTTGTAAACATAAAAAAAATGTATCTACATTTGTTGTTTTTAATTACGTAATTTGTCTAATAATAGTATTAGAAATGGTAAGTGTTTTTTTTTTTTCATGTAAGCGTTTACTTACACTTTAATGAATGCCTTCCTATGGATCAATGGTGGGTAATTGTGGGCATAGCATTCTGTTTTAGGTTTTTCTTTTTTTTTCTCTTATCTCTATAGGTTGAACTCTATTAACTTGTCTTTTTCAACCTGACTAACTATGTAACTATGTAATTATGAGAAAAAATGTATTCATGTCAAGCATTGCACAGTGTGGAATGCAATATCCATTTAGCTTGTTCTCCCGCTTATGTTTCATCAATTTCCAGCACAGCACAGAAATTATGCTGTGGTCGTGTTTTGTGAATGGCACAGCAGAGGAAGGGAGCAGAGATACAACACCACAACTGGTATCTATCATAGACTCTTCTGATACAGTGGCTCCCGCTGTGCTTTCCGGCAAAAGCTTAGCAGATCTTAGAAAATGCTATGTATTAAAAATAGGTTTTGAATTTAACAATAGCAATAAATTTTTTAAAAATGTAATCAACAGGCTAAGAGTTAAGTAAAGACCTAATAATAATAGTGTAATTGTCACCATTACCATACAGGTTGATGCAAATGACTGTGCTGTAATTGATAGGATATGTGACATGTCTCCCATTGTCAAGTATTTATTTTACATAAATACAGCTTGTTAAATTGCCTTTGACATCTTTTGAGAAAAGTGTTGGACCCTAATGCTAATTAGCACTTGTCACATTCGATTGTTGTTAAACAAGTTTTCTGTTACTTTTAGCCTACCAATTATGTCTAAGCTTGTCTAAGAGCAAAGAAGTAATATAAAACTTACCAAGCATGAAAACCAACCTCTCTTTATTTGTATGACAAAAAAAGTATGTTTACTTTGGAGGCTTCTTATTGATAGTCAGTGACGTAGGACTTCTCAGCTGTTTACAGGTAGCAAAAAGGTGAGAAAAGTGAGAACAGCAAAAAAAGAGTTGTGTTCGTTTATACTGCCACACAGAAAAATATGTGTAAAAATATATATAATAAAAAAGGGTTAGAGCCTTGGTCATCCATAAGTACACTTGCAATCAAAGGCTACCCCACTTGAATGGGCAAATAGCATTTTCATAAGTAAACAATGCCCTAAGCATAGGGGAAACCCAACAAAGACAGAAACAATAACAATCATCATCTCAGGCTGGCTACATACTAACTACCCACTGAATTTAGACTAGTGGCACTGCAACTTTGACAAGACCACTGCACTTCCAAACGAATATGTGAAGAATGCACTTTACAGAGACAAAAACAGGAACTTCAGCTGACATCCCTTACTTGGTGGAAAATTAGGGGACATCTCCCTAGTAGGGACACATTTAAAAGGGGTCCTTCCTTTGGTCAGTGCAGCTCTTGCTATGAAAAATAAAGTTAAAATGTGCAATGTATATGTATTCTACATTAATATGTATGAAATCAAAAGCTAACGACATAAACAATTAAAACTACTCTAGTTAGTGACCAGAAACTCTTTTCATTTTCATAAGATTTGTATATTGCATACTATTCCTTCTTAAAATATCCTTTACATGTTTTTCTTACATGTGAATGAATGTAAGCAACAACTAGTAATGCTCCACCTGAAATTTACCATTCAGTGTTAGTAGATACCACTGGTTAGGAGCAGTATTGTATGCATTTTTTTATTGGTTTTAATTTATTTACAAAAATACAGGGTGAGAGGCACCGGGAGAGTTGTCTCATAGGTAGAAAACTGGTTTTGCACTTCTCTCTGGGATTAGTAAATCCTATATTAGATACTGGAGCCCAGAGGCTTTGTAGAATACTGGGTGGGATAAAGCCACCTACCCTAGGCCCACATTTTGTTAGTGACCCTCACTGACTAATTGTGTGTGCACAAACTTTATGTTAGGAAAGCTGAGTGTAGTTATGGATCTCACCTGGGGAACAGAGGAGGTCTCCGCCCAGGAATCTGGATGGACACAGGAGTCAGTGCAGCAGAGAGCTGCTATGTGTATGCATATAGTTTGTGTAAGAAGACTGTCTGGAGCATACAGACAAACAGCTTGCAGCATAAGGCTAGAGCAGCAGTGCTTCAAAGTGGAAGGCAGGAGGCTGAAGGTAGTGATGTAATGTAATGCTGAAAACTCCTTGTAAGGGTAACCTTTATGTAAATTTCAACTTTCTTTTAATAAAAGTGGGAAAAAAAGACCAAAAAGGAAATTTATATTCAAATTAACTGAAAATTTGCTAAACTAAGTCCTTCTAATTGAGCAATTACAAAAACCAGTACTTAATCAGAGAAAGGCACATATAAACAACAGGATAATGAACATCTCGTAAATGTCTGACACATCCATCATTAATTTTCCCAGAAATGTAGAAAAAAGAAGTGTCAATATCTCACACTATAAAATATATAAACATAATGCAACATATAAATATACATATGGTGGATTCAGAAAGTATTCAGACCCTCTTCACCTTTTTAAATTTTGTTATGTTGCAGCCTAATACTACAGTTGTTTAAATTCTTTTTTTTCCCTCATTTATCTACATTCAGTACCCCATAATGACAAACTGAAAACAGAATTTTAGAAATGTTTGCAAATGTATGAAAAAAGAAAAACTGAAATATCACATTGGCATAAGTATTCAGACCCTTTGCAACAACACTAGAAACTTAGGTCTGGTGCCTCCCATTTCTCTAGATCGTTGATGAGATGTTTCTACTCCTTGATTGGAGTCCACCTGTGGTAAATTAAATTGATTGGACATGATTTGTAAAAGGCACACACCTCTCTATAGAAGACCTCACAGCTGACAATTCATACTGTATCTGAGCAAAAGCCATGAGGTCAAAGGAACTGCCTGCAAAGCTCAGAGACAGGATTATTGCTAGGCACAGATCTGGGGAAGGCTACAAAAAAATTTGGCTGCACTGAAGGTTCCCAAGAGCACAGTGGCACAACCAGGACTCTTCCAAGAGCTGGTCACCTGGCCAAACTGAGCAATCGGAGCAATATGTTCTGTTTAAGGGCTAGGTAGCCCACTTTTATTCAAACAAAAGTTCAAACATCCATCTTGGATGCCCGCGCAGGGGATGTTCAGCATACCATTCATGCAAGTCTTCAAAACAACATAAGTATAGCCTCCTGGCTTCCCACTTCAAAACATTAGCACTTCTGACCCACTGGTCCTCTTGAAAGTGCTGCCCTACACTTGTACTGGCGGCCCCTCAGGCACACGGCTCTCCTAGCCTCACAGGTTCTCTCCCAGCCTCTCTGGCTGTCTCCGTGCGCCTCCAGCATACACACCACCTGACTCCACTTTAAATTCTGGGGAAGTTCTCCTGACTTCTGAGCACCATCTGTTCATATCCCAGTAGGAGCTCACCCGACTCCTCTCTGATCTCTGGGGGAGTCCTCCTGACCCCTGAACATGGTCTGTTGCTATTTCCCAGCAGGAGCTAATTCCCCTAGCCAGCATCCTTTCCTTAAGGGCTGTGCACACCTGTGAAATCATCGGGTGCTGGTCACTGCTAAAGCCTGGACCCAGGACTAGAGATCTCATCCCTCTTGGATCACTTTGAAACCTCCCAGTTCCAGTATCCCAAGCAGAACCCAGACAAAGCCTTGCTTCCTGACACCTCTCAGCCCTCTCACCTCTCATCATTAGATCTGAGAAATGTGTTAAACTGCTCTTGTCCACTGCATGAATCAGCTTTTGTTAACAGAAGATATATCATTTATCAACACTGGTTGTTATATATCTTCATAGATATAAGTAATATGTTTGCTACTTGAAGCTGAGCAGTAGGTACTTAAGGTGGCTACAGAGGTATTATGGGAATTGCAATCTTTGTGATTTATGGCATGCTGTATTAAGCAAATTATTTGTAATTTTTATATGTTTTAATACACTTTCTACAAAAGGAGAGTATTTTATAGACATTGTGGTATTTATTAGTGTCTTTAAAGTCGCAGTTTTGATGATTTTGCAATTTCTAGGTGTTAAATAAGGCATTTGGCTTGAAGAACTACTCTACTTTATTCTAAGAACTACTCTACTAAACTACTTTTAGACACTGCATATTTTTGTCTTGTATCTACATGAAGGGGGGCATGTGGGAAAGCTTGAGATGGTTAAGAGATAGAGTTCTTAGAAGAAAGCTAATTAATTTGTTTACATATATGAGAGTTCAGTATAAAGATCTCTATAATAAGCATTTCAACCCTAACACTATTCTATTGACAAGATGACATTCTGCCAACAGCACACAAAAGGGTTCATCATCGTTAGTGTGATCTGACTTTCTCTGCCAAATGAGCTGGGGATGTCCATCAGTGTAAGTTAATTAAAATGTTGATTAGATTCATTTTTTATTACATAGAAATGGCATTTCCAACTATACAGTAATTATAAGTGTGGGATTTATCTAATAAAATATATTGACTGCCATTGATATGTAAAAAAAAGGATATTTTTCTTCACTATGGGGATGTATTGCCAACACCTTGCTTGTTACATTACTATGACCTTATGCTGTGGCAATTATCATTACTAATATGGGTCTTAGAAGCAATTTTCAGTACAAATATAGTTCTTAGTGGAGCTTTCCTTTGTCTATGGTTAGGACTTGGGTCATCACTCTTAGCCAATCAGGGTGGTATTGCTTTGCATGGTGCATACCAGAATACCACTAAACATAACTACAGGACAGGAAAGCAGAGAGATTACCTCATTACTTTTCTGTTGCTTCTTTGTCCAAGGTACTGTACCCACTGTATACCATGCACCCTATTACAATGCACAATCATCACATTATCACGGTCGTCAAAAATGACGATTAAAATTGTTACTATAAACACTGAAGGCCTTATCTATCCTTTTAAACAGGCTTCACTCTTAAAGGAGCTCAGGATCCTAAGATGGGGATATCTTTTTTATACAAGAGACTCACTTTACCAGCAGTAAATCTATGTGTGTCTATGTAAGTCTACAACGTCAGACTATCCCACAGATTTATGCAGCTAAGGCATATTGATAACAATAAAGGAATGTCTTTCTTTTAAATTTGTGGATTGCATAGATAACCTACATGGCTGTTTCATGTTGTTAATCTGTGAGTTTAACAATGTACTTTATACACTCGCAAATTACTTTTTGCTCAATGAGAAACAGATCTGCTTCCTCCGTAAATTAATCAAAAAAGTTTGCAAGATACAAAGAGGTACTCAATTGATGTGTGGTGGTTAATTCCAAACTGTACCTTAGCATCTACCACCAATCTCCAAAACATACATCCATCTCTAAATTGTTTTCTTTCCTAACATGAATTGCTTGATGTCTGGAGATGTTACCATGGCAATTAAAGAGACTATATATTCTATTCATGAGTTCACAATTTGTACTCTAGAATTGATCTGTTCCTCATAGACAAATGAACAATACAAAAAAACTATAATTACTCTTCCTTCCTTCTCCAGGAGCCAACAGCCTTCCTAATGAATATTAAAAAGCATATTCTTCCATACTTTCCCCACATTTGACAACCACTTTTAATTATTTTGTTCAAAATGGCTCCTTTTCTAATAGAATCTTGCAGGCAGTTATAACAACTATCCCAAAACTGAGTAAAGATCTCCCTAGCCTGCCCAACTATAAACCAACCCCATCACTGAACTCAGATATTAAGATTCATGCTGTCCCTGATTATATCCACAATGCTCATGGAACACCTGCTTCAGGCAGTATGTTTCAACACCTCTATATTAGAGCAGGAGACATTGAACAAAAGAATATGTTTTATTTGTGGATGGCTTGGTTCTATTTATTTCCAATCCTTAAAGTCTCTGCCTGCTAGCAATCCACACTTTAGAAGTGTATTGCAGTATCCTATTACAGAATCAACACAACTAAATCCCACATAATGAGTCTTAATATAACTACGAAACAGCAAACCCTCATGAAATCTAAACACCCTTACCTTTGGGAAGCAACTGCTCTGGCATATTTAGGAGTCCTAATTGCTGCCAATCTTGCTATAATATATAAGCTCAACTATTTAAAATGCCTTACTGATCTCCCCATGAAACTCAAATGTTTAGCCACATTTGAACTATTTCTGATGGGTAGAATTGCTGCATTCTTTTTTTTATACTTTCCAAAAATTCCCAGAATTATGTAAATGTAAACACTAGATGGACAGAAATACATACCCTTTGGCTGGTAAAATGGCTCTCATGTACTTTATGTATTTCATTTGTGTATTTAACTGTTTGCCAGGAGTTCTGCTTTAAATCTGTAAAGAACAAAGGGGTAACATGACCATCTATGCATCTTTTTCATCTAGCTGTGCCCTGGCCTGTGGGAGGCGTGAGGTGGGTCCAGACCATCACAGCAGTAAAGCCCACAGAAACAGTGATTTCAAATTTTGCAGATATCATACCTTTATAAACTTATAGAGGTACGATGTGTGTTTCGTGTTTTTTGCACAGCATAGAGCACTAGTCTGAGCAACATACTAATGCCTGCAGAGGAATTCCTAACTCCCATGATTTATTGTGCACAGGGAGGGAATGGGCTCTTCAGCTAACTCTTTTTGATCCCGATAAAACTGATTCTCTGAAAATTGTGTGCACCACAGAGGACTCACCCACCCAAGGGGTGTGCCTATGACAGTCAGTAAGTCTCGTGGGAGGCTGAATGTCACACAGGCAGGATGTGTGCCTGATGCAATGCCCTTTAAAGAATATGTGGAAGCTCACAGTGGGGAGGGAAAGAAAATTAAAGAGCAGCACAGTTTTACAGCAAGCACCAGAGGCAAAAGCAGATGGGAAAGAAACAAGGGACAGTAAAGTTTTGCTTTAAGTCAAACCGGTTACATAAGGAACCAGCCAGCTTTCTTTCATACCAGTTTCTACAATAGCTATAAAAGACAAGTTTAACCATACTGTGTAAAGTATGTGAACAGAAAACAAATGATTACAACAATTTCCCTGTTTAGCAATGACACAAATGTCTTATGTATGTAAATTGATGGTAATGTTGAAACCATATGCAACATTTTATTAAATGTGACGATACTAAATAAAAATTGACAGAAAAGCCTTTTTCAGGAAATCTCAGCATTTTCTCTTGTCAGACACAGAAGAATTATTTCACATATGCCAGACACATCCAGGAAAGCATTGCCTATAATTAGTTCTTTACAGTTTTCTAGCTGCTAAAGGGGATTCTAGTGAAAAACTAAACACAACCAAATGGTTCAGACTCCTGTGTGTAGTAACATGGAGGGTCTCCTTACAGCAGTCAGATTAGGCCCAAACAAGCAAACATTTGACAACAACTTAAGCCGGCCATGCACGAGGCTATCTGATCAAATGATCAAATATTCCATTCTGTGGTTTCTTTCCATTTCCATGCCAATTCAATTTGTTTGCAATTTACTTTCATCCTTTCTTTAACACATTTTATTGCAAGTGTCATTACAACTGAATAGACAGAAATATTGGTACTTAAAACAGAATTAAAACTTTGCACGTTGGAATGTACATTTAAATGATGCAAGCTCAGTTTTGTCTTTAAAATATAATACATTCTGATGGTAGATTAAAAGTATAGAGGGTGCTTCATTCTTGGCAATTACTTTTAATCATATTTGTGGCTCCCAGTGGATCGTAAATTGATTGAAATTGACACAAAATTTGCCACAGGTAGGGCCAGCTTAAGAGTTTCTTTGGGTTGGTGTCAAATTCTGTAGGCTCGACATTATTGAACTACTCTATTTTTAATGAATTGCAAAATTCACTACATTACCTATGTATTCTGCAGATGGCCATTAGTTCTATACTAACTAAACAGTAGTGACAAACTCATGTAAGGCTTTCTAAGTTTCATATACACATTTGGGTTAGCTTGTATGGTTAGGTGTGCTACTTAGTTCCCCGCCTGGCATTTATACTCTTCTGCTTTCATTTACATTATTTGCAAAGTCCATTCGACCAGAAATATATCTCTCATACAGCACCCTTATAGTTGTATGGACAGGCTGTAACACCCATTTTCAGCAGCAAGTAGTGCTGCTTGCTAAATGTGGCCCCAGTAAAAAGCCCATAGCAGCAAAAGTAGGTGCCTTTCTTTTTTAACAACAAAGGAGTCCAACAGGGTTATTCACAAAGCTGTCTAATGCAGCCGAGTGAATAACCCAGCCGAAGTGAAGAGAGCCAAACGCTGTTCGACTTTTCAGTTCTGGCTTCTTTGGCTGATTTCAGCCGTACATCGGCTAAAATCAGCCGTACATCGGTTGCCTTTGGCTGCACTTCGGCTGAGCCGAACATGCTCTGCTTGTTCGGCTGAGCCGAAGTGCAGAAGGACTTTGACTCAGCTGATCTAACATCTGGATCGGCTGAGCCGAAGCTCCAGCAGCTCACTTGCTGCCGTTTGCCCCTATTCTCATAGGGGCCGAACAGCAATGAGTAAATAGCCAAATGCTGCCTAGCAGAATAGAAAACAAGTGAAAAGAATGTGAAAAAAAGTTGCAAAATGATTTTAAAAATGATACAAAAATAAGAAAATTAAAAAAATAAATATATTTTAAAGAAAAGAAAAATAAATGTAAAAAACAATTGGCCGGAGCTAGCAGTGGGGATAACAAAAAAGGGATAACACCTTTTTTATATGTGTTACATGTTCCCATTCACACAGCATAAGCTTAAAAACAATTAAATATTTCCTGCAGTCTAAATATCTTTTACTTGGGTTAGGGTTTTAGGGTTAAAATGAATTTGCGCTTCTATTTCTTTTAAATGTTAGAAGGGGCTGTGAAGGGTCTTGTCTATTCAGAGAAGGCTTGCCCATTGTGTGTTATTGAAGCTTATCAGATAAACAATCCTAAAATTTGTGTTCCAAGACTTTCCATTGGGACAGACCACTGTGAAGGGGCTCAGAAAAACCTGGAATCAGCCATCTTGCCTGATGTAACAAAACATCTAAATAGTGAGATTTGTTTTAAAAGTTATTTTTCAGTATGCTGTGTGAATTGAACACATAATGAACATATGGAGGGATTTCCTAAATTTGACTGCAAAAGTGGAAATACACAAGTGGTCACAGAGAATCCCAGGACATACAATATGCCTGCACAGCAGCAGGGAGACCTTCTGGAAAAGCCACAAAAAAAGTTTGCAAGTGTGCATGCATACACTAATTCTAACCTGAAATTTCAGGGTGTTTGCATTAAAAAACTTGTTCTACTTTAAAAAATGTTAATAAACATAGGCATTTGTTCCTTCGCCACAGTTATATTTTCATCTAAATACACCAGCAAACTGTAAACACAATTTATCAAGTGTACAGTGGAATGCGCAGCACAGTTAATAAACCTGTCCATGAAGGCCCATTGTCCATAGCATATGTCCTCTAATCAAGTTAAGGAAAATTCAATTTTAATCACACTATAAACTATAGTATAAGCAGGACTGGCACATGAGCATTAAGTTTTATGTTATAAGGTTTATTGCTCAGGCTAGATTGGAAATAAAAAATGTACATTAAATAAAGTGCTAAGCTAACTGCTTCTCATGCCAAAATGTAAAAGTGCCACGAGTGTCCCATACACCAATTCAGCAGATGATGTCAATCAAATAGAAAAATTGTCTAAAATCTTAATATATTTATATTACACAATGAAATCCCTTTCTTGAATGTATTTGGATGTTTATAGAGAATATGCAAATAGTTTATGGGAAAATTATCTTCAGTATTCAGCATTTACAGGTCAAACTATATTTGTTTTAAATGTACTAGTACTTTGTTTTTATATACATCTAAGACTGCATCACAAAGTATTTTACTTAAAGAGGGGCTTTACCCATTTCTTCAAAATAACAAAGGCACCTTTAGAAATGTTTAGGAATGACAATCTGCAAACAGTTACTTCTAGATAATTGCTGGCTTTTTACTTTTTGGTACCTTTTTTTTCTTTTCTTCCCCAGTCTTCTGACAGTGGCAATACTAGATCTCCCTTTGCTTCCCAGAACTCTGGCACTTGTGGCTAGGACATGTGACCATTCACATCATCTCAGGGGAAGAAAATGCCTTTCCCTGAGATCTCATGAGATTACAGATGAGATTTGCCAGCAATGCCCTGCTCATGTAAGCATCCCAGGATGCAATGTTTGGGCACAATTACATCATTTGTGCAAAAGCGGACCAGAAAGTGAAAAAAAAAGAAATTATAAGTAAAATACAGAAATATGTTTGTTTAGCTAATGATTGCATATCAGCATGTAGAACTGTATACTGATGTGATTTTTAGTCAAAGGGGTATACATCAAAAGCTTGCATACTGCGTTGTGTTATAGTAAATAACACCACTGTCCAGATTTCACTGTCTATGGTCTGATTTATCCAGGGAAGAAGAATCTGTCCAACAGGTTTAGCTTGGATCCACTTATTAAATTCCTCTACATTTGATGCAGACTAGCATATCACCTACCCAAAGTGTATTCTAATACTACCTTTTCTGCATCATATTTACCAGCTCAGTAACAATGGCTTATTCTTTATTAAAGAAGGCCAGGCAAATAAAATCTTAACCCTTACAATGGGACTATCCCTTCACTGCAAGTGTTTGTTTTGCCTATGGAGCTAAAATAATAGAGATATACTCACCCTTATCCCGATCCGGGCTGGCTCCGAGACCAGTTCCTGGAGCCTCTCTCCCCCTCCATACTGGCGGTCTAAGGTCCTGTGGTTCATCAGGTCCTATAGAGTGTATAGGATGTGAGGACACAGAGGGACATTCCATTGCTGGAGGAGATGAGACAGGCTAAAGGGCCAGTCTAGAAGTCAGCAGGTGTCGTGGTTCTGGTAAGTATATCTGTTATTTTAGTTCCCTAGTCACTTAACCCTTGCAGTGAAGGGGTAGTCACACTGCAAGGGCTACAATTTTATTTGCCTCCAGTTCTTCTTTAACCATATCTGTAAAAAATAAGTAATGGCAACTGGACTTGCTATATTTTTCTTTCCAGTTGCCTTGGCTTATTTTTTACAGATATACCATGACTTGGATGAATGAGAACCTTCACAGACATATTCTTCTTTAACCCTTAGTGATTTATCCTGAAGACTTGTAGCAGCAGTGCCATGTGTATCTTTAGTTTCCAGGGCAAAGCGACAGGTTTGTTTAATACCTTCTCCCCAGCAGCATATACTCAGATTTTCCTCCCTCTCCTGTTGTCCTGCTAATCTGCCAGAAATAAAGAAAATACTCGGTACTTTTTAACACAGAGCCCACCCAACCTATTCCAATCCATTTAAAAAATGTGCTCACTGAAAAATGTACACATGTAGTTTCCGTTTAAATGAGGATGAGCAGCTTACCTTTTCTTTCTCCAATAATTTTTTTTAAACATACTGTTTAGCTGATGTTGCTTACATTAATCGGGTAGTGTAAAGGATTAATTGATGCCTGAAAACAAGCAGCATCAGTTTTCCACAAAGGGTTTTCAGAACATCGGAACATTTAAGGCAGGGGCGTAACTAGAAATCACAGGGCCCCATAGCAAAATTTTGTATGGGGCCCTGTGATTTCTAGTTACGCCCACCTGATAACCCAAACAGCCCACCTAAGGGTGACCCTGCAGAGCCTACCATATTCCATCTTATGCAATAACAGTTCGTTACATTCAAGTATCAACCAATGAGCGTCTACTTCCTATCAGGGGGCCAGTGTAACAGAAATTTTCATCTTATCAATAGGGATACCGTTATTATTTACTGATTTTACATATGATGATTACTTCTGGTGAGCTCGTTCACATCTCACACCAGGGAACCAAAAACGTGATCAGTCTGACCAATGAGTATCTATTTCCTATCAGGGGGCTAGTGTGATAATACTTTCCATCTTATCATTAGGGATACCATTGTTATTTACTGAGTTTACATATGATAATTAACCCTGGTGGGCTCGTTCACATCGCATCGCCAGGGGACCAAAAACGGAAACATAAATTTATTAGAAGGAGGAGGAAAGGAAGAAAGGAAGAACGAAAGGAAAAAGGATAAAGAATGGAGAAATGGAGACTCCTGAGCACCGGTTTCTGAATCAGAATTTAACCTGGGTTAACTGACGATGTGCAAGGAGGGTTCAGAATTCCTAGATATGTCAGCCATGGGTCCCATGCCGCTTGGAAGTTATGGTATCTATCTTGTAATATGTTATATAACTTCTCGTGTGTCATGATCCAGTTTAGTTTAGAAAGTACGATAGAAAATTGGACCCTTTCGGCTTTCCAGGACCGAGCTATTGATATCTTGGCTGCTAAGAAGAAGAAGGATAATAGTTTGCCCTGCGCCTTAGTGATCCCCTTGACTGGTTTATTCAATACCAAGATGCTGGGGGTCTCTCAGGACATACACCCGGAGAATGCTAAAGAGCAAGGCAGAGAAGCGATTCCAGAAGGGACCCAATTTTGGACATTTCCACCAGACATGAATCATTGTGCCCTGCTGGTTGCATCCTCTAAAGCATAAGGGACTGGACCCTGCGGACATGGTGGCTATCCTTACTGGAACCAGATACCATCTAGAAAAGACTTTGTAGTTAGCTTCCAGTAAAGAGATATTAAGCAATCCCATATTTAGTCTCGTGGTACACTGCTTCCATTCATCTATAGAGAGGACTTCCCCTAGCTCGGCTTCCCAAGCAGCCATATAAGATAATTTAGTAAAAGGGCCAAGCTGAGCCTCATAGATTATAGATATCCCTCCTCCTTGTCCAGAAATTCTCAGGCACCACCTTTCATAGTGTGTCAGCAATGGGATGCCAGCTTCTGGTATCTTTAATGACTGTAGGAAGTGCTGGATTTGCCTGAATCTGAACATTTCTGATTGTGGCATCTGGAGAGTATTTTGGCAATAGCCCAGAGATATTGGTTTATGGTTCTTGATTAGGTCTCCGATTCTATACGGCCTTTGTCGACCCACCATTGGAATGCTTTGGTCTGCAATCCTGGTTGAAAATTCACATTATTGAACAGTGGTGCCAAAGGAGAATGAGGGGAAACCATGCCTTTCCATGCCTCGCAGCCGATCCCACAGGGCCATAGAATGTGACAGGGTAGGGGCTAGTATCGCCGGTCTTTGCTTAGGGGTCATCCATTTCAATACTTCAATAGAAGTGCCCCTGGCCGAGCCAATTTCTATTTTAGCCCAGTCCGGATCAGCTACCCAGGAATAAATGGAGGATAGCTGTGCCATCTGTGCTGCCCGGTAGTAGAAAAGCAGATTGGGAACCGCTAGGCCTCCCTGAGCACTGGAATGAAACAGGATAGATTGTGAAATTCTGGGGTGTTTATTGCCCCAGATAAAATTAATAATAGACGTCTGCAATTTGAGAAGCTCAGCCCGATGAATCGGGATTGGTAAGGTTCTAAAGTAGTACAAGATTTTAGGGAGTAAGGTCATTTTGACTGAACGGCCCATGCAGGAGAGTTTATAGGAGGACCACCGCCTCATATCTTCTCTGAGACGTTTGTATAGTGGAGGGTAGTTCACTGAATATAATTGAGTGTAAGAAGGAGTAATTTTTACTCCAAGGTACTGAAGAAAATCACATCACCATTCAAATGGAAAATAATTTTTAAGCCCCGACCACAGCTCAGGAGGAAGATTAATATTCAATGCCACAGACTTAGAAGCATTAACCCTAAGACCCGATATCTGAGCAAATTCTTCTATGTGTGCCATGATGTTGGGTAGTGAGACAAGAGGGGAAATTACAAAAAGCAGCATGTCATCTGCGAACAAAGCGCACTTGTGATCTACTGCCTGGCATTCGATTCCCCTTATGTCTGGGCTATCTGGGAGCAGTATACCCAGAGGTTCTAGCGCTATGGTGAATAATAGTGGCGAAAGGGGGCACCCCTGTCTTGTACCTCTTCGAATTAAAACAGGGTCTGACAAATATCCCTGAAATCGAATCTATGCTGAGGGTGAGGAGTGTAGTACTTGAAATATATGTAGAAAGTAGGGCCCAAATCCCCACTTCTTTAGTAATTGCAGCAAGTATTCCCAGGAAACCAAATCGAATGCTTTCTGCAAGTCCAAAGAAAGCAACATCCTTTTTGTGTGGGGCCCCCATGCCAGGGATTACTAAGCAATGAAATAAGGTCTATGGCTCTTCTAACTTGGTCTGGGCCCTGTCTTCCTGAAATAAAACCCACTTGATCTTGATTTATGTAGTTGCCCAAAAAGGAATTTAATCTATTGGCATAGATTTTAGACAGGAATTTAATATCGTTATTAATCAGCGAGATCGGTCTGTAGTTCAAGACTTCTCCCGGATCTTTATTGGGTTTTGGAATGACGCTAATAAAGGCTCTATTTAAGTCAGGGTCAAGAAAGGCGCCTGAGTGTAAAGAGTTATAGAAATCTTGCATGTGGGGTGCCAATGTTTCTACATGCTTTTTATAGTAGCTAGTGGGGAAGCCATCAGGGCCCTAAGCTGAGGCCGATTTCGCCATTTTTATAGCAGTTTTAATTTCTAGCAGGGAGATGGGAGCTTCTAGGATCTGTTTGTGTTACAAGAAATTTAGTAATCCGTTCCCCTGAAGTCTGTGTTTGTGCTTCGTATAATGAGGAGTAGCAAACATGGAACTCCTGAAGTATATTTTTTGGATTCTGGGTATGGGTGCCCGTACTACATCTGATTTTAGGGATTGGGAATTTGCAAAGGCTAGGAGACAGTTTGGTTGCCAATAGTGTGCCTATTCGATCTTTATATAAGTAAATTTTATTAGACGACCAGCACAGACTTTTTTCTGCTCTTGTAGTCAATTCTCTGGAGAAGGGAAGGGACAAGGAAATTGCTTATGTTGTCGGGTCAGCTCCTTCAGCTTTACTTCTAATTCTATTATTTGCTTTGAAGTTTGTTTTTTAAATCTAGTAGATTGTTCGATAAATGACCCCCGAATGGTGGCCTTATGGGCAGCCCAGACTACTATAGGTGAAAAATTCACATAAACATTGGAATTGAAATATTGAGTTAATTTTGTTGATATTTCATTGTTTAGCGTGGGTGTGCTCATTAAAGATTCGTTTAGTCTCCACTGAAATGGCTTATTAGAGTCTCGAACATTCGAGAGAGACATCGTAACCAAAGAGTGATCAGACCACACGATCTCTTTAATGTGTGAAGAAGTCACTAAAGGGGCTAGAGAGGAAGAAACAAAGATGTGATCAATTCTCGCGTAAGTACCATGAACATGGGAAAAGTGTGTATAATTTCTTATTATAGGGTTCTGTTCTCTCCAGATGTCGATTAGGGAGTGTGTGCGCAGAATTCTGGCGAAAGCTAATCCTGCTTTTGATGGTGATCCTAACTTAGTCAACCCTTTGTCTGTCCTGTCAACACTAGAATCCAATGCAATGTTAGAATCTCCTGCGCAGACTATTGTGCCTTCGATATATGGGAGCAGAGTACTTATCATAAGCGGAAAAAAGGGGATTTGAGCTGTGTTCGGGGCGTAATAAGAGATAAATGTAAATAGGTGGTCCTCCATATTACCTTTTATTAGAATGTACCGGCCTTCTGGGTCCCTAATCTCCAACGAGGAGAGAAAGGACATATTTTTAGAAAAACATGTTTTGTCCACTGCTTTAGCTAAGTAAAAATAGGCATAATGTTTGTGGAGAAAAGATGGGGTGTAAGCCACTGGGAAGTGCGTTTCTTGTAGAAATAATATATCTATATGATGAGAATAGTAATTCTGAAAGGCCTTCCTTCTCTTCGTTCATTCAGACCCTGTGTATTGTGTGAAGCCAAAACTATTGGTTTACCTGTTTGAGGTCATATGCGTTCTGGATTTCAAATCTAATTCAGGCTGCACCTTTTACCATGGCCCCTCAGATGGAGCGCAATAATAGAAAACATCCGGGTCCTCCTGGAGTCTGCCAAGATAGGAAAGGCGGTACAACAGAGGAAAAACGAGAAAGGAAAATTTTGAAACTAAGAAAGAGAGAAAAACGACATGACAGGGGGGAAAATCTCCCTCCCATGTTGAACTACTCGATCAACCTGGGTTGATCAAACGTCTGGTCTAGGCCGCGGGTATCCCCGAGATCTAGGGCAGACTAGGCGCACGACCGCCTACGATGGGCCAGTCCCACCCCTAAGTATAAACATTGTAATAACATTTCAAACAGAGATTGCATAACCTGATGTATATTAATCTACGTCCTGTATAGACAAAGAAATTGGGATTAAAGAGATTTGCATAACGAAATTAAAGGAGAACAATTTTCTATGATTCCACCTTAAGCTAAGGGTTTAGATGGTGCCCTTCTGCCTGACTTCTCCCACAGTGGTGAAAGTTGATATTTCACCTGGTGAGCCATTTGCTGCGGGGGAGGGGCAGGGGCTAAGGTCTGATCCTTTATATTGATCCCCAAATGGTCCATCCATTTTTTGCCTTCAGAGAGATTGGTAATAGAATAAGGTTGATTTTTGTAAGAGAATAGTAGGCGAAACGGGAATGCCCACCTATACTTCACGCCCTGATGAGCGAGGGCTAATAGCAATGGTTTCAGGGAGCATCTTTTTTGAATCGTTGTAGATGATACGTCTGCAAAAATCTGAACTCGATGGCCCATCAATAATAATTCCGTTGCTATTCTGGCTTTCTGCATAACTAATTCCTTTATGCGGTAGACATGCGGTTTAACAATAATGTCTATGGAAAATCCCTTAGAACGCGTGGATGTTAAAGCACGGTGGGCTCTATCCAATTCCAATTGGGTATCTGTAATATCAGGGAGTAGATCTTTAAGGAACGATTGTACAGCTGGTTCTAGATCGACAATGGATTCAGGGACCCCTCTGATCCTAAAATTGTAGTGTCTAGATCTATTTTCCAAGTCATCAATTTTGGATAAAGCATCATCTAACTGCCTCTGCATATCTTGGATGCAGGAGGTGTTTTGATTAGTATGGGAGATCGTTGCATCTAGCTTATTTTCAATCGATTCAATACGGGCACCCAGTTCTTTCAAATCACCTCTGAGATCTGTGGTGATTTGCATAGCCATAGAGGCTAACCCGCGATCCAGCATATTAGAGAACTTTGTAATTATATCAGAGTCATGTGAGAGGTTAGCAACATCTTGCTCATCACTTTCATGCAATTCAGAGCCTGAGTGATCATGTATAGAGTGTCTCATACCTGCAATCGTGTGGTCCAGCAGGGACAGTGTGGATTCAGGTGATCCCTGATCCGGCGAATCCCTCTCTGAAGGCACTGTAGGTGAAGAGTTAATTTCTCTGTCTTCTTTTACCTCCCGCATCGCTGTTATTTCTGCTCGGTCTTCCGCCATCTTGGATGAGTTTCCTGGCTGCCGCTGGCCTTTTTTTGATCGGCTCTTTGTTCCTTTTGTTTTCCCAGCCATTCCAGTAACGCTGGGCTTATACTGCTGGGCTGTGCCTTGCACAGCCCAGCAGTACCTTGCACCAGATACCTTGAGTTGCAGTTGTACACTGGATCTTCTTAGGCTTGAAATGCCAGGCTGCTCAGAGGACTGGGCTTGCTGTGCCGGGTTATGCTGAATGGTGAGTGCCTTACATCGCGCGCCCACTTTGCCCGATCCGCACGGTCCGGATGCCGGCTGGCGTTCGGTCAGGATGTCGGCTAAACGCTCGGTCAGGATGCCGACAGGACGCTAAAGCTTGTGGGGGTGGGGAGACTAAAGCCCGTCGTGGTGCGGAGCTCCGGGCTTATGCGGCCATCTTGGAAGCCTCGTGCATGCGCCTTTTTCCTGTGCTTGCATTCCTTTATTTAAATGATCATGGAGTTTTCATGCCAACTGGAGCTTAGCTGGACAGAAAGTCAGGGTGGGGGGACGGTGATGTAACAGGAAGTGACGAGAGAGGAAGGACCTGAACATGGGCACTGGAAAAAATACACCAGTGTGAGAAGAGGACAAGACCAAACTTGCTGTGCTCTGAACAAGAATGAGAACCCCATTATGCACTTTAAATGGATCGTTCATCAGCTATTAGAACTTTCTACTGATTGTAATCTTACATTACGTGGGTAGATGAATATTACTGTATATGTGAGTGGACAGATTTACAATTTTCTTTGTTATAGTTTCATTCATTTATACATTTCTGTAATTAGTAAAGATTTAACATTTTACAACTTTAGTTTTTGTGTTTTTAACTTATAGATTGCCCACCCCTATTCAATTCATCATAGTAATATATATGCCACTAACACTAAAAGCAAATAATGTTTATTACCACAGTACCTCTTCTCTGTCTGGGAAAATGAGGTGGTCTAAAACTATGCATGTTACTGTCTCTGCAGTAAAATATGATTTTATTAAATGATTGGCCATTGAGAGTTTCTAAATCAGTAACTAGCACTGGGTACATTTTTAAATTTAGGTTTTATCTTTAAAAATGTTAGAAGTTAAAGAGGCATTTCAAAAATCAGTAGGTAAATTCAAAAGCAACTTTGACATTTATAAACTTAAAACAGAGGGTACAGGTACCTTGAGGTAGCTGAAGTCTCAACCATGCCTGCATGCTGGGTCATTCTGACCAGTAAAGCTCCAACTCTTCCTGGTAGTGTGAAAGCGTATCAGTTCCCATACGTTTACCATATGTTTCTATTGGTTCATCTCTGTGATGGGCTGCCTCACTGGCTAACATGCTTTTTAACTCTCTTTGAAAATTGCCTGCACGTTTCTGGTCTTCTGGTATTTGCACAATTGTCATCTTCCTATTTATTATACCTTTCATACATACAATACACTTTTCCTACATCAGTGGCTTTGTGATGTAGTCCAAAGGAAGTTCATCAGAAAAGAAGTTCAGAAGAAGGGTGCTAGATGTGTAGGCAGGAAACAGGAGCTTTTCTTGACAGGTTCAGGGCACTAGAGCACAAATTAGAAGGACCTGCGTAGGGCACAGGACACTGTCTCTGGGGAAAAAGGGGTGCATGAAACTACTGAGAACTGTTATGGGGGACAAATATAAAAGGTTGGACAGGACGCAGGGGTCAAAACGCATCAGGTATGGCGTACACCTTGCTAAAAACAGAATTTTGTCATAAAAAATGTTTTCCACCTAAACTGTTTTTAAAATGTCTGTAAGGATTAGCCCATGCATGCCAAAACCCATCCCACACTAATTTGTGAAAAGTTGCACCTACAATCTGCCGCGCCCTATTTTGCAGCCTGAATGTCAGTGCATAAACTTTTCCCCCAAGGTGTCTCTTGACAAATAGGAGTCAGGAGGGGGCAAAGTGTATGTGTAGCAGTTTGGTTTTGTTTTTTTTTTTTGTTTTTAACCATAGTTTTTATTCAACATTTTTCACAATACAGGTGATGAAAATCACAGTTGCAAGACCCATACAATTAATGTGGCAGAGGACAAAATAACAAAAGAATACATGGCCAAAGGCCCAATATTTGCATAGGTGTGTCATAAGCCAATCCTGAGAAGCCAGTGGGCCCTTAAAATGCTAGGATCCAAACAAATTAGTACAATTAATAAGAAAAAAAAATAAGGCACCTATCATAAAAGCGAAGTAAAGTAGCGATTATTATGCACGTGGTGTACAAATCTTTGCTAGTACATGGGTAAGAAAGCGACATAAAGATTTGGGGTGGGGAGGGGGAAAAAAAGGGGGGGGAAGGTGTAACACTCTAAGGGAAAAGG
>NW_017309819.1:7761-43802 GCF_000935625.1 Nanorana parkeri | reverse complement strand
CCCAACTTTTCCCTTGAGATTGATAACACAACTATCCAACTGTCCCCATGACTCCTTGACTCGGACCTCACCTTTCTTCCCCTCGTCCAATCAGAGTCATCTCTTCAGGGAAGCCTATCCCACCACAACCTAACTGCTCAACCATCACGTTCTCAGACAATTCATCCCCACACAGCTACCTCCTCATGTATCACTTCCCCCTCCCTTTTCAGGGACAGGGCCCTCCTTACCATCTTGTCTTGTATTGTGGTTGTAATGTCTACCTTATATTGTAAAGCGCTGCTCAAACTGTTGGCGCTATATAAATCATGTATAATAATAATAATACCGCAGGTAGATCTGTTTGCAACACGGAACAATGTGAAGTTAGGCCACTTTTGTTCCCTGAATGCAGCAGACAATGCAGTGGGGTTATCATCTGTGTTACACCTTCCCACCTATTCACTTAATTCCACAAATTTTACAAAAGTTCCTACAGGAACATACAGACTTGATACTGATAGTGCCCTTTTGGCCCAGGAGAGCATGGTTCACAAAGGTGTTGTCCTTGACGGACCGTCCACCTTGGCCGCTCCCGATCACCCAGAGGTTGTTATCACAGAGACCTGTCATGCATCTGGCAGTAGACAGACTGTCCCTCCATGCCTTCTATCTGAAGAGGTGATTTTAAGGAAAGTCTTTCTACTTGGGTAATCAACACCTTAATATCTAGCCGTAAACTAGTTACGAGGAAAATATACGGTAAGGCTTGGAAAACTTTCTGCTCATGGAAAGGGAAACACAACAGAGATACAGGATTACCTGCTGTTCTGGATTTCCTTCAAGAGGGGGCAGACAGGGTCTTAGCTATCAGCACATTAAAAGGTACAGGTCTCCGCCTTGAGCATGTTTCTACAATGCTCCCTAGCTAATGATAAACTTGTGAGTAGATTCCTTAAAGCTCTCAAATGAATTAGGACAGTTACACGCTGATCCATTCCAAAGTGGAATTTCTCAGTGGTCCTACAGGGTCTGATGATTTCCCTTTTGAGCCTTTGTCTGATCTTCCTATCAAGATGAACACTTAAAAAACTGTGTTCTTGGTTGCCATAAACACGGCCAGGAGAGTTAGTGAATTGCAAGCCCTTTCTTTAAGACCCGTACTTAACGTTTTTTGAAGACAAGGTGGTGTTGAAGACGGATCCGGCTTTTTTACCAAAGGTTTCCTCACACTTTCATGGACCCCAGGAGATCAGTTTGCCTTCATTTTGCAGTAATCCGGCTGATCAGAAAGAAGCAGGTTTTCAGCACCTGGACGTTAGAAGGTGTCTCTTAGAGTATCTTAGAGTGACTAAAGCATTCCGTAAATCAGATGCCCTTTTTGTTCCCTTTTCAGGAAAAGATAAGGAGAAGCAAGCTTCGAAATCCTCAATAGCTAGATGGGTAAAGCTATGTATTCAAATAGCTTATGCGGCTAAGCAGGTTAGTGCTCCATCCTTTTTGAATGCACACTCTACCAGGGGATTAGCCACCTCATGGGCAGAGAGGGCTGGTGCCACTCCGGAGCAGATCTGCAAAGGTGCAACCTGGTCGAGTTTTTCCACATTTGTCCGTCAATACCGACTGGATTTGAATGCGGCTGCAGAGCAGGCATTTGGAAGAAAAGTTCTTCAAGCTGTAGTCCCGCCCTAAGTGGGTAAGTTCTTGGTTATCCTCTCGCAAGCTGTTCTGGTAGACGAATGGGAAATTCAGAGTTAGACTTACCGGTAACTCTCTTTCATATAGTCTTCCAGAACAGCTGCATTCTCGCCCTTAGTTAGGTAAGTGGTGGTGAAATGTGTTTCAATGTGGTATTCTGTTGTTGTTTGGTTCCTGTCATTACAGGGTCTTCCTATGGCTCTCGATACAACTGAGGAGCTAAGGGAGAGGTGGGCCTTTTGAAACAACTGGGGGTGACATGTTTCCTTCTAAAAGGGGCGGAGCCTATCTCTTGAAAGCTGTTCTGGAAGACTATAGGAAATAGAGTTACTGGTAAGTCTAACTCTAAAAAAATTTTAACTTAGACTTTTTTCAACTTTTTCCTTTTTTACATTTTTTTTAACAATTGTTAAAAACTTTATTTTCTCACTTTAATTAATTTACCACAGGAGAGAGGGAAGAACACTACCACCTCTGCTCCATTGTCACCATGGGCACTCCCTGCTATTCAGGCCAAAAAAACAGCGTACAAATTTGAGCACATCGTCCAGCTGGCACTGATGTAGTAAAGGCACCTCCTACTTCAGATCCCCACACACCACCATATAAAATGCATTTAAAACATGACTGAACAAAGAACAAAAATGTATACTAATCTATGTCCCAAAATAGATATGAACCCACCACAATTGTCAGAAAGAGATTTTAAAAAAGAGACAAAACTTAACTGATCATTCAGGCCAGGTCTACATGTAGCCTTCAAACTATAAATCCACTTTCCCACCATCTTACATAGTTACATCGTTACATATAGTTACATAGTATTTGAGGTTGGAAAAAAAAACAGGTCCATCAAGGTCAACCTTTGTGTGTGTGTGCGTGCATGTGTATAAGAGTCCCTGTGTGGTCTATTATTTAAGTGTACCTGTACCCCTGTATGTTACAGTCCCTTAGGATGGTATATAATTGATTTTTGAACATGCCAATATTCTTTGCAGATACCACTGCTTGTGGCAGAGAGTTCCAAAATGTAACCACTCTAACTGAAAAAAAAAAACTAAACCACATATTCAAGATGAGGCCAAACCAGTGATCTATAAAGTGGCACAATTATTGCTTTGTCCCTATAGTACATTCCCTTTTTAATACAAGACAGTACTCTGCTTGCTTTGTTTGCCGCCGCCTGGCATTGCAGCTGTTATTCAATCTGCGGTCAATTATGACCCCTAAAAAAATCCACTAAATAGTCCTTTATCATTCCCTCAAACAGCTTGCATACTATTGATGTTAGACTGACTGGTCTATTGTTACCTGGTAGGCATCTTGAACCTTTTTTTAATATCGGTACTACCTTAGGTTTACTCCAGTCACTTGGTACCCTTCCAGTCATTATTGAGTGCTTAAAGATGAGAAATAATGGTCTGGCTATAACCTACCCAATCTCTTTAAGTACTCTGGGGTGCAGGTAATCTGGTTCTAACGATTTATTTGCATTACATTTTCCAGTCTTTGTTAAACCCCGGCTACTGTCAACTAGGGGTAGGCTCAATGTTCGAGCCAAACGTGAGTTTGACTTGAATATCGCTAGTTTATGTGTTCGCCAAACACACGAACTATCAGGGCATTCGCGGGCGAGTCGCCCGCAGAGTGCCCCATGAAGCAATGTGCCTTCTGAAGCCCTGATTGGCTAAAGCCTTGCACCTGACCACAGGTCAGGATCAATACTTTGCCCAATCAGGGCACAGAGAACTGTAAGAGCCATGATTGGGTAAAGTCATGATGACTCTGCCCAATCATGGCTCACCTGTTACAGCTGTAAACAGTTGGGCGGAGCTAGCTGTCACTGCTAGCTCCACCTAATTGTTTATAAGGTGGCTGCATCTGTCAAAATGTCATTCTGCGGCGGGTGCACTTTTCAACTGATAATTATGACAATCCGCATACTGGACTGCGTAAATTACAAATTACTATTTGTGTTCATAAACCTACAATAAAGCACAGGATCAACATTTATATGTTTCTACAGTAAGGATGCACATGGGTCTCCTTTCTTTTTATTGTCCTCTCTGCTAGAGAGGACCTATGAATGTACCTGTGCCATTCTTAGTGATATCCTCATGTTATAGTCAGGTCTAATTGACTTTCTAAGGCCCACTTCCCACAGTACAATCATCCGTGCACAGATCACGTGCTGATCGGAAGGGATGTCACTGTTGTGACATCCCTGTCCGTCCAGATTTTTCCTTCATCTTGCAATAGGAAAAAAATTCAATTATCAGACCAATGTTGGTCTATGTAGAGTTTGGATGTAAACGGACTTGTGTCTGTTTACATCAGATTACCCCCAATCCAGCACAATCAGGTCTAATAAAACAGAACTCTGATCTGTTTGTTTGTTTTTTCCAGACCTGGCTGGAGTTGGGGGGGGGGTTAGGGCAGATGTATATGGACACACATCCATTTAGATCCGGCTGCCCATAGACTAACATTGGGAGTCCGATCTGGTCCACCTGAAAAACTGACAGACCTGATTGAAAAGCCTGTATAAGAGGGCTCTAAAAGTATTTTATAATGTCTGAACAAAAATCCATTTAATTTACAACTTTTGATAAGGAATATTTAATTTTTGGATTCAACTTTTGATAAGGAATATTTAATTTTTGGATTCAACTATCTTTAGAAGCCAGGAAAATACAGTTGAGACGAGTTGTTTTCGAAAACCCACAGATGGCAATTCAATGTTGGGAGTTCACATCTCAGACATCTTATTCAGGTCATTCCAGTAGGTCAATAAATGCAGATTCGATGTAACTTTTCTGGAGACGAGGACTTTAAATTAGAAACAAAATTACAACTGAGCCTATTTAAATGTGACTTTAGCCAAAAAAATTAAATGTGCAGATAGATGAGTGAAAAATAATCACTGAGATATTTTTATTGTTTCAAGATGATATGCTATCACAAACACCTAGGATCTGTTTAATCACCCAGCTCAACAAACCGCCAGATTACATTTTGTTGTAAATTATGATTGCAGTAGATATATTAGGGGTATATTTAGGGTGTATTCTCATGTATTGCATTCTTTTAGCTGATGTTTTTTAACACACCTATGCTAACTAGGTTTTTATTGTGTTAGTTTATTGACCAGATGACCATCCTGTTTTGTTGATTGTACACAATGGAACAGCTGTAGGGAATTTTGTCAAAACCTGTTTAGTTAACTAACATCAAAGGGGTAATTAGACCAGCCAATCAGAATCCTATCAGTGTTAGTGAATGGCACTAAACTGTATATGAATAGAGAGCCTAAGGTGGCTGAGAAGGGAGTTCAGAGTCATGAAGAGAGGCACGGAGGTGCATATATAGATTGGAGATATATGCTGGATAGATAGAGTGGGTCATCATGGAACCTTTGTCATCGGAGGTCTAGATATTCTACTCTGTATTACTCCGTTGGACTGTTCCTGTTCATCTGTTTCTTCGATCCAATTAAACGCTACTCTCTGGAAAATAATTGAGGTTGCCTGGATTTTCACAACGCATATAAATATAAATACATATATTTGGGTAGATATATATTTATACTTCCCGCCACATATAATTGAACACTACAATGTTTAGCTAGCCAAATACTAGCTAAACATTGGCTCATTCTTACTGGTGATCTTGTGGTCCAAAATGTTAATTGTTAACCCACCTTCCTTTAGAAGGAATATGTCTCTTAAGAATATTTGAGGTCCAAAATGTTAATTGTTAACCCACCTTCTTTTAGAAGGAATATGTCTCTTAAGAATATTTGAGCCCCTAGTCATTTTGACAATAAAATGAAAGGAGTCCACATGCCTCTTTACTAGGTATGAGCTAAATTTTGGACCGAACCCTGTCCAAACTTAGTTCCTCCTTGCATGGAAGCTGCATGGGACTCCCTCCATACCAGCTGCATATCTGGGCTTTCCCTGCCTGCCGCTGACCATAAACAAAGGGCCAGGATGTTTGTGCTAATGCTCTTTACGTTATATGACCACATGGCCATATTAGTTCAATGTCATTTTTTTATTATAGCCATGCAGCCATATCAATGACATCACTGCCCCCTTCCTAATTTTCTTACACACAGCTACAAGTAAGGAATTCCCCAACCCCACTTATTGGACGACAGTGAAAGAAGTTTCCATCAGGATTTGGAGGAGCTCCTTCCATGTTAGGTTCAAATTCCTAATCCTTACTCGGAGAAACATTTAAATGTAGATCCTTTGATTATTGTAGGTTTATTAACACAAATAGGAATTTTGTTTTACCAAACGGCCATATTTGCAAACAAAGACATTTTGTAAATTGTCAAACCTTTGGGATGATATACCTCCTAACGTGACTGCAACTCTTTACGCTGGTAAACCAACTGTTGAGGAGGAGGTGAATGATGGCGGAGAATATATGCCCATACCCATAATATCTCAATTTACGCAGTCCATTACCTGGATACTAGACTATCATAATTGTCATTTGAAAGGTTATTGGTTTTGGATAGAGTCCATCCCCACCCTTGTGGTGGGAAGTTTGACAAAAAAAATACTTCAGATAGAGACAAAGTGGATTTATAGTTTGAACGCTACATGTAGACCTGGTGTGAATCATCATTTAAGTGTTTTCTCTTTTTGTTATCTCCTTCTGACAATGGTGGTAACTTCATATCTATTTTATGAGTTGGTTATAACCATGCTCTATTGTTATAATATTGTTTGAAGACAAAATTATACCTCATTACCTCTAAGTTCAAATAGTTGTTATTTCATATATTTTATAACTGAAAGAAAGAAACTGGCTTTTTGTTGGCCTTTTTCCCTTTGTATAGTAAAACATAAAATACCTCAGTGGTTATTAAATACAACCAAAAGAAAGCTATATCTGTCCCCAAAATTTGTATAACTATCATGTACCTGGTAGAAGACCGAATAGATGAGGAGGCCTCCTTTGCAACTCTTGTCCCGCACTCCTGAGAGTGGAGACAGGGAGTGAGAGGACAGAGCACAGCACAGGTGCCACGAGATGGAAGACACTGTGCCCGGATAAGTCCAGAAGCTGGTTTCCAAGGAAGCAGGAATCAGACCAGGAAGCTGCCAGGTCAACGTGGAGCCCTGCGGAAGCAGGACAAAGACCGACAGGCCAGGGGTCACACCAATCGGGCAGCGAGGTACAGGAGCAGAAGACAGAAGAATAATCCAGGAACAACCACGAGGTCAGGGGCAGGCAGCAATCAGGCGTAGTCAAGGCAGCAGGTAACAGGAACTGGCAGAGTAACAGGAAACACACAAGCTGAAAGACCATTCGGCAATGATCCATAGAGCAGACAGGTTTAAATAGAGCCATCTGTCAAGGAAGAGTGTGTCATATCCTGTGCGTCAGTGTCAGCATGTCTTTGTGTGTACATTGCACGTGTTCCCTGCAAATACAGAAGGCAGGACCACGCACATGTGCTGAATCACTCAAACGGCCAGATATACATTTTACATTGCGCACCCCCCCCAAGAGGCAACCTCCAGATGCCCACTTGGGCACACTTCTCATAGTGACTCAGGAACATTTTTTGGATTAGCCTTGGAGCATGTAAATTAGACTCTGGTTCCCAGGAATTCTCCTCTGGGCGTAGCCTTTCCACTTAAGAGTTGGAGATGAGCCCCTCTTTACTACAATTGAGGATTGCCTTGACTTCATACTCCTCAGCACCATCAACAATAGTAGGAGCAGGATTGCCCAGATCCTGATTGGAGAATGGATCAGATACTTCAGGCCTAAGCAGAGACATGTGGAAAACCAGATGAATCTTGTAGGAATTTGGTAAGGTATGTTCATAGGCCAAGGGGTTAATTCTCTGTTTGATAGGAAATGGCCCAATAAACTTCGGAGCCAGTTTCTTTGATGGACAGGCCAGTTTGAAGTAGACAACCAAACCTTGTCTCCAGGTTGGAAATCCAAATCCCCTCTTCTTTTTTTTATTGAAGCAGGTTTTGTTAGCCATTTGCGCTGTGGTAATAGCATCCTGCAAAACTTTAACATTGGACTGTAGGAACTGAACCCTCTCCTGCACATCTAGGACTGAGGAACTAAGGTCCAAAATGGGAACAAATGAGGGATGGAATCTAAAGTTTGCAAAGAAGGATGACTGTCCAGTGGAAGAAAGCACAGAGTTGTTATATGCAAACTCCGCGAACGGGAGAAGAGAATCCCTATTGTCTTGCGGAAAAAGAAGAGAATTCCTCCTAAGGACAGGTTAGTGTGTTCAGTTTGACCATTCGTCTGAGGGTAGTAGGTAGAAGAGAAATGGTTGGCAATGCCAAGTGCAGTACAAAGTCCTCTCCAGAATTTGGATGTGGATTGGACCCCCCTGTCTGAAACAATGCTGCTAGGGACTCCATGGAGGCGGAAAACCTCCCTGAGGAATGTTTGAACAGCTTCGGATGCGGATGGGATACCCACCATTGGTACAAAGTTGGCCATCTTGGTTAAACAATCCACAATAACAAGATGGTAAAAAAATCATCTGAGAGGAGAAGTTCCACAATGACGTCCATGGAAATCATAGCCCATGGATGAGACCGGAGAGTAAGTGGTCTCAGTAATCCCCAGGTCTTAGTCCTTTCTGTCTTAATTTGAATGCAAAATTATAGGATTTTACATAACTGTGGCAATTCAATTTTAGCCCAGGCCACCAGAAAGACTGTGAAAATAACTGGTGAGTCTTGAGAACCCCCAAGGGACCTGCCAAGAGATGATCATGACAAAGCTGCAAAAGCCTCACTCTTAAAACCCTTTGGTCCTGGAAGAACAATCCCTCTTTCTCCAGAAGATCCACGTCTGCTGGTAAGAGATCTTTTGAGGAAGCTTGCTTAAGTTGAGACATCAGCTCAGCTTCCACCAGCAAAAAACTATGCAAAGGCAAGATGGTATCGGGGGGATCCGGTTCTGCTATTTCCGGGAACATGCGGGACACGGCATCAGGTTTATTATTCTTTGAGCCGGGATGGTAGGTAATATGCAGGGAAAAATGGGAAAAGAAGAGTGCCCATCTAGCTTGACGAGGTTTCAACCATTTGGCAGTTCTCAGATATTCTAGGTTCTTGTAATCCGTAAAGATAAAGACAGGGTGGGCTGCACACTCAAGGAAATAGGGCCACTCATCCAAAGCCAATTTAATGGCCAGAAGTTCCCGATTCCCTACATGATAATTCCTTTCTGCTGGGCAGAGTTTCCTGGAAAAAAAAGCGACAGGGAGAAGTAGAGCCTTTTCTCCTTGGCGTTGGGACAGAATAGCTCTATCAGCGGTTTCGGAGGCATCCACTTCAAGGACATAGGGCAAGGCTGGGTCGGGATGCTTTAAGATAGGTGCAGAAGTAATAAGTCTCTTGAGCTTATCAAATGCATATTGAGCTGTTGGGGACCACTAGAATATAACCCCTTGTTTTGTGAGCAGAGTAATTGGGTTGATAATAGCAGAAACATTTTGAATAAACTTGCTGTAAAAGTTGGTGAATCCCACGAATCTCTGCACCCCTTTACGAGAAAGATTGCTTCATATCCTGTGCCTCAGTCTCAGTGCGACTTTGCTCGTACGTCATGCACTTTAGCGCATATTTTCCACAAATGCAGAAGACAGGACCACACACATGCGCAGAATCACCCAAAAGGCCAGTTAAAATATATATACTTAAAATGCCACAAGGGCTCTGAAATTACAGCTCCTCTTGCCTTATTTTCTGTGGCAGCAGACACTTGGTGTTCTGTTATCCTACTAAATTAAACAAAAAGCAGGTGCGTCTAAGCTGTTACACTAGGGTGATCTGTGACCATGCAGCCATCGTGCACGAAACCACACAGAGGGCCATGCAATCGAACATGATCGCGGCTAACACAGCCGCGCATCTTGTTTTGCAAAAAAATGTACATTGAATTCAATGGGGCTGTGCGGCAACCTCTGTGTGCAACTGCAAATTAGCACACGGTCCCGGGACGGACGTCCCGGATTGCCCAGGTCTGACTGAAACCCAACTTCTGACTCTGTGCTCTGATTTTCGAGGATAACTTACTTTACAGTACCTGCAGCTACAGGGGTCAGTAGTGGCTTGTTTTTTTTCAGAAATATATTGTTTATTAGTTTTCACAAACAAGAAATGAAAACAGCATACAAAGGCAGCGTCAGGTGTACATTCTCAAGGGCATGGTATATCATATCGTGCCCAGAATCGAAGCCTTGCCTCTGCCCAAATTCCCGTCCCTGATATGGGGGACTCCGAACTTTAATGCCTCCCCCCTGAGGAGGGTCAATGCAATTGAGGCAGGCTAAATCAAGACATCTTGTGAAGACCCTGCTTCCCTAACCTAAGGTGGCTCTAGGTTATCTCACCTAGAGCCACCTTACAAAAACAACATAACACGACAAGCCAATCGGACAACAGAGGGACACAAGGACAAAGAAAGACAAAGGGGGAAGAGAAAAGGGGAGAGAAGGAAGGGGGGGTAGAGGATTATTACGTGGTCAAGGAGAGCAGAACTCGCCCTTATGCCAGTGCCCTAAACTCATCCGTTTCCATAAACATTATCCAAGGCCTCCATCTGGACCGGAAGGACTCAGACCTGTCAAGCCGCTCAGCAATCAGCTCCTCACATCTCATTAGACGGCACATTTCCGTGGTCCATTCCCCCAAGTTTGGAAGCACCTGAGAGTTCCAATGTCTCGGGATCAAAGCTCTTGCGGCATTTACAAAAAAACGCAAGAGTGACTTCTTTGCTCGGGAGATGGAACCCGGAAAAACCTACAGTATCGCCATTTGAGGCGTGAGATAGAGATCACTGGCAGACATTCTCGAGTACACATGTGAGATGGTACGCCAGAAGGGGGCTATCAGAGGGCAGCTCCACTAGATGTGAGACAATGTACCAGCACCCGTTTGGCACTTCCAACAAGTGTCCGGAAGAGAGGGAAAAATCTGGTGCATCCTAGCCGGAGCCCTGTACCATCTAGTCAAGAGAGCGGTACAGAATTAGGGGCAAAAAATTGGGCCCCGGATTGTGGGGTCCCCCCCCCCCCCCCCCCCGGAATCCCTGAAAGATGTATGAAGGAGCCGTCGCTTCCCAACTCAGGAACCTACGGACCCCACACCCAGGGGGAAACTCCAGATGATCCAGAACAGGGGTCATCAAACCCCGGTGAGTCGACAGTTTGTATTTGAGCCTCGTAGACTCCCACACTTTGAGTACCGGGGTGAGAAATAAGGGTAACGTGGAGCTGGGCGGCCGTTGCTGGGGCGGGAGCCCAGGGAGATTTGTTAGAGGAGACGGGGACAGGACCCTCTCCAGGGAAACCCAAAGAGCCGGGTCCCTGTTGTCAAACCAGTCTACCAAATGTGACAGGTGAGCGGCTCTATAATAGACCTCCAGGTCCGGAAGTGCCGCCCCTCCCCGTTCCCTCCGCATCGTGAGTACCGTATACCGTATCCTTGGTTTGCGGCACCTCCATATGTAGCATATTATGGCAGACCGCAGTCTGCGGAAAAAGAGGGCTGGGAGGCGGAGAGGGAGGGTCTGGAACAAGTAGAGACATCGAGGAAGTAGGTTCATTTTCAAGAGGGCAATTCTGCCAAACCAAGTGTGATGAAGATTCATCCAAGTGTATCCTCAACGGTACGCAGTAAGGGGGCATAATTCAGAGAGTAAAGGTTTGTGAGGTCCGCTGGAATGCGAACACCCAAATAAGTCAAGTAGTCGGATTTCAGCGTAAAGGGGAAAGAGCCGCTCACACAGTCTGCCTCCGCCTGGGTTAAGGAAACATTTAGTAGTTCGCACTTCTGTAGGTTCACCCGATAGTTGGACAGGCGGCCAAAAATTTTAAATTCCTCCATCAGGGAGGGAATGCCCACAGAAGGATTCGATAGATATAGGAGCAAGTCGGCCGCATAGAGGCCTAGTTTATGAACTTGGCCACCTATCTGAAGTCCCCGGACAGAGTCATTGCCCCTAATCGCATTGGCCATATGCTCCATTACCAAGATATAGAGCAAGGGGGAAAGGGGGCATCCCTGTCTGGTGCCATTATAGATTGGGAATGAATGTGGCCGACAAATTCCCGTTGACCCGCACCTTAGCAAAGGGCCGATGATATAACGCCATGATCCTGTCAACAAACACAGGAGGAAGGCCCAAGTGCAGTAGAGAAGCTTCAAGAAATGACCAGCTGACGGGGTCGAATGCTTTTTCAGCATCAACTGAGAACAAGCAAAAGGAAAGGCCGCTACGGCGGGCATAGTGAATCAGAGTGACTGTGCGTTTGGTGTTATCCTTGGCACTGCGTCTGGTACAAACCCCACTTGATCCTTGTGAATGAGCTTCAGGATCAGGTCGGTTAAGAGGATTAAGAGGAGTTTGGCGTATATTTTAACGTCCACATTGATCAAGGAAATGAGGCGAAAATTATTGCAGTGCATGGGATCCTTGCCAGGCTTGGGCAGAATCACTACGTGAGCCTCTAGCGATTGGCGAGGAAAGTGGCACGTAGATGAGAGAGCATTAAAGGAGTTCAGAAGAGGGGATGTTAATATGTCTTGAAAGCGTTTATAAAAACGGACCGTGAAGCCATCTGGGCCAGGGCTCTTGCCCGTTGGCATCGCTTTAAGAATATTGAGGAGTTCGGCATCTGAAAAAGGTGTGGAAAGATCCCGGAAGGCAGAGGATGGGAGTTTAGGAGGTTCAGTACGGTCTAGATATTCCCGTAGTTGTGCAATCCGGTCCGCAGCGGAAAAGTCCGCGGTCTCGGGTGTGATGTAAAGGGTGGAAAAGAAAGTCTCGAATTCCTTGGTAATGAGATCCGGACTATGGACAACGCCATGTCTACCGGAGTGAAGTTTAGGGACGTAAGTCGAAACCCACTGTTGGCGTACCGAACGCGCCAGTAGGCGGCCACTCTTATCCCCTTGCTCATAAAAAATGCTCCTCACTCTGTCTCTGTAGGAAGCGTGTTTGGCGTCTAGATGACTCCAGATCTCTGATCTGACACGAGTCAGATCGTGGAGGAGGAGAGAGGACAGAGATTTCTTATGAGCCGTTTCCAAAGTGGCTAGTTCGGCCATCGACCGAGCTAGCGTGACACCCCTCTCCCTTTTCAGCCGCACGCCGTGTTTTATAAAGACCCCGCACACAGTGGCTTTAAGGGCTTCCCAGCGTATAGGTGCAGGAGTGGGATCAGCAGCGTGATCCAAAAGGAAATTGGTGATTGTGGAATGGATGTCAGTCTTACAGCAGAGATCTAGGAGGATGTTCTCATTCAGTTTCCTGGAGTTAGAAGACCTGAATGTGTAAGGTATCGTAAGGGTCAGTGAGATAGGGGAGTGGTCAGACCAGATTTGCGAACTGATCGACGTGTCGGGCGACCAGGAGAGAAGATGGTGGAAGACTAGAAAAAAGTCTATTCTGCTGTAGGATCTGTGAGGACCAGAATAACAAGTATAGTCTCTATGGGTTGGGTGTTGAATCCTCCAGATATCGACCAGCTGAAGAGAATGCAATCTCTTTTTCAATCTGTTAATGGAGGAGAAGGAAACTTGGGACCTCCCAGATGTGGTGTCCAGGCTAGGATCAAGCACCAGATTAAAGTCCCCTCCCAAAATGAGAACACCCTCCGCGAAATCCGACAGCTGTGTCAGA
Organism: Nanorana parkeri; assembly: GCF_000935625.1. NCBI lineage: Eukaryota > Metazoa > Chordata > Amphibia > Anura > Dicroglossidae > Nanorana > Nanorana parkeri. The sequence continues at coordinate 30,431 of NW_017309819.1, read as the reverse complement.
ATGGAAAGCAGCTGGGGGATTTGCCCCTGGTTCGGTAGGTACACATTTGCTAGGGTGATCAATTTGTTCTGGATGGAGCATTTCACAAAGACATACCGGAGTCTACCCGTTCGGAGAGCACCTCACATGGTAATGAAGAATGGAACCCGATCGCCACGCCTTTGACTTTGCGACATGGGTCGGAGCTTGTTATCCATCTGGGGAACTGTCTGCAAGACAGCCGATGGGAGGTGCCTGACACAAAGTGAGTTTCCTGTTGGAAAATAATTTGTTTATGCAGTTTATGTAAGTTATAGAGCAATTGCGATCTCTTTTGTGGAGAGTTTAGGCCCCTGGCGTTTAAAGAGCAGATCCGCAGCTCACTCATTTAAGACCACCAACCTCACCAGAGCAGTAGAAGTAAAGACAGAAACAAAGAGAGGGGAGCGGGCCAGACCCACTGAGGAGGGAGCAGCAGAAAGAGTAGGGAGTAGTGGGGTGAAGGACAACAGAGAGACACAAAGGGCTAAGCACAAAAGACACACAGCACAAAACACTCACTATATCAAGGACACCTAGGTCCAAAATTACCTCAAGCGCCCAAACTAGGCAGGGGTAGGCCTATGTGGGGGTAGGTAGTCACTCAGGGCCCCAACAGCGCATGTACCCGGGAACGACCGGGAAAACATGAAGATTCAATGTATAAACTTATGCAAACATAAACGAGCAAAGAACAGTGCAAGATTTCCCAGAACCTTGCTGCAACAAAATGAAAAATAAGAATATAAGTGGATCATATACAAGGAGGGGGGAGGTTTGGGAGATGGAGGGAGGCCAGGGGGGGTGGGGGGAAGGGCAGGGAGTGGTGGGGGGGAGAGAACAGAACAAGGGGGGGCATAATGTGCTAATCCCGCAGTCTGGCGGCATATTGGGCCCCACCCCAGTAGCAGTGAGCGGTATCACAAGGATGCAGAGACACCACAGGACGGCCTACACAGGAGTATAGAAGCATCAATCCCCCGACCAAGGCAGGGACACAGGAGACCATCTTCCCTGTTGTCAGTGAATCCCCTTTCACCACCAAAAAGGGGAAGAGGCAACTGCAATCTGGTAATACTGTTTCCATGAAGGAATGAACTTGGTCAGCGACAATGTTTAGGTAGGTGGTACATGTCATAGTAACATCCACAAGAATAGCAGGACCCAAGGTTTCCCAGCAGAACACTTTTATCAAAGCATCACACTGCCTCTGCCAGCTTGCCTTCTTCCCCGGTGCATCCTGGTGCCATCTCTCCCCAGGTAAGCAACACACACGCATTCGCCCATCCACATGATGTTAAGAAAATGGGATTTATCCGACCAGGCCACCTTCTTCCACTGGTCTTTGATCTAGTTCTGATGCTCATGTGGCCATTGTAGGCACTGTTGGTGGCAACAGGGGTCAGCATGGTCACCCTAACCGGTCTGCAGCTATGCAGCCCTATTCGCAACAAATTGTGATGCATTTTGTGTTCAGATACCTTTCCATTAAAACAAGCATTAACTTTTACAGCAATTTGAGCTACAGTAGCTCTTCTATTGGATCGGACTGCACAGGCCAGCGTTCACTCCCCATATGCATCAATGATCCTTGGCCATTCATGACCCTGTTGATGGTTCACCATTTTTTTCTGCCTTGGACCACTTTTGGTAGGTCCCGGCCACTGCAGACTGAGAATATTTGCAAGAGCTGCAGTTTTGCAATCGCTGTGGCCAATTGTCTAGCCATCACACTTTGGCCCTTATCGCTTAAATCCAAATGCTTGCCCATTTTTTCTGCTTCCAACATATCAACTTCAGGGACAAAATGTTCACTTGCTGCCTAATATATCCCACCAACTTGCAGGTGTCATTAAAATGAGATAATCAATGTTCACTTCACCTATCAGTGGCCATAATTTTATGACTGATCGGTGGATAAACCTTTGTTGTTAGTTTGGAATAAAGTAAGAAATGGTTAAAATAATGCTTAAAACAAATTGTTGTTGTTTTGCGTGTTCCTCCTGTTGGAGAATTTTCCTTCCTGTCTTGAGAAACAACTGGAAGTAAGAGGAGCTCTCTATAATGTAAAGGAAATCCTCTGTTAGACAGTTGTCACTGAAACTGGTGTTCCCAATGGAAAATGTAATCTCCATTCCTGACACAGTGACAACTAAAAATTTTAGATTTCACCTCACTTTCATTCCCAGTGACAATGGTCACCAGACAATTGAGAAGGGTGAATTACTCCAGCAGAGACACCCAGCAATTAAAACCTAACAAAGTTTTTTTTTACCCTTCCCTACACTATCAAAGATAACTTTGACCATTGTAGCATGGGAAGGAAAAATAATCACACAAAAACCCATGGCACTGCATCAAATGCATTTTTTACATGTATAGTGCGAATGAACCCAAACAAGACCACTCCTTTAGTTAAGGGTATATCCAGGCATTTCCAAAATTTACCCCCAAACCTCCCATCCCCATCTAGATCATGCCCCAGCATTATTGTAGTATTTTACCTTGTTCCTGTACCAAAAATAGCTTTTATTTCTCCCTGTGCAAAAATTAATTAAGGGGCATCTGCTGGGAGCTCCTTTCCTACTGATGTAGGTACATTCCCCGAAACTACATCTCCCAAAAGTCCTTTCCATACCCACAGTTTCTGGGCAGGGTGTTGGGAGTCAAAGATGCAGCACTGGTTTTCTTTAAAAGACATAAATGAATAGAGGTGGAGCAGTGAGGACTGAACGCGCTGGTTGAGAATTTAGTGCAGCAGAGATACTGTGTTGTCAGTTATAAGACATGGGGAAATGTTCATGTATTGTATAGATATACAAAATATGTCCAGACATACACTTTAAAGAAAAGAAGAAAGAGAGACAATGGAGTGGAGAGAACATGGCACTTGATGGAACATGGCAGCAGTAAAACTGGGTGCAAAATGACTTTTTTCCCCAAACTGTTCCTATTTTAGGGGAGTATGTTATACACAGTACTATGTTTAAAATTACTTGAGCATGGTAGAAACTGTTTTCGTGCACCAAGATTGATGTTTAGCTATTTTTATAATGAACTTTTGCTGCCCAAAGCCAGATTAATTTTATTAACCAATATATCATATAATGCTGATAGTACTATCTGTCTATGTGCTAAGCTTTTGTTAAATAATGTCATGTACTATGGTAATCTATTAGGAACATACTGAATTACTAGACAGAGGATTTCAGCAGAGGAAGAAATCAAAAACCCCAACAACACATGTCTTAATACTTTGGATGGACTAAATTAGAGTTATTTTGACACTGTGCTAATCATTCATGACACATTTAATTAAATCAGCAGCTTTTACATATATGATTATTGGTTACAGATTTGAGCGAGATACTTATGATGTCTAATTTAACTATATTCATATGTCTGTATTCCTGGCAGCAGTGTTTTGGGCTCCTCTTCTCCTGTGTGCCACACTCCCTGAAGCTGATTTATGAATGTGAATGTGCCCACAACAAGCAATTGTATTGCAAAACACACAAAAAACAATGCTATTGCACGTGTTATAAAACGGCAACGGAAGCAAACAATAGAAATGCACCAAATTCACAGACTTACTTGTCATGGAGAGTTGGCGTGGAGAAATATGCCACCCAGATAGTGGCATGTGAAATGTAAAAAGACTGTTTAGTGTAAGAAATCCTATAGAAAACGTATACAAATTATTTCAAATCATAGGTAACATAGCTGTGCATCAGCAAAATTCGCAAAAAAGTCACAGATATAGCAAAAGTACAGCTAAAAGACCAATACCTGGTGGTAATGTGCTGGACAGACGGCAGTCTGGAAGAATCATGTGCACGTGCCGTTCCTTGCAACTCTGACCTCGAAAAACACGGCAGCATTATTTGATTTGCATGGTAAATGTTTTTATCTACACCAAAGAAAACGTGCAAGCTATTGGCGTGTTAGATTGCAGACAGCACACTCAAATAAAGTACTAAAGTAATAAAGTACTGTGTATTACCAGCAGTACTCTAAAGTGACTTAGGGAGAATCTCAAAAAACCAAACGTGAGGGTGCAAAGCTGAAGAGGCTATATGGCTAAGTTAAACATTGTGAGAGGAGAAAAACGGAAGGAGATGAAGCACTTACTTTGAGTGGATCTCAGGACCAGATGAGGACCGGTCTATGGGGAGGATTGTGAAGTCCAAGGTGAATTCAATGAACGCTGGTGTGCTGCCTGGGGCTGCTCATCTCAAGGAGGAAAGCGATGGTGAGGAGGGAAGAGAGGGGTGGACGGTGAAGCGGGTAGTGACACACAAATTTCGTCCGTGTCCCCGCTGCTGTGATGGGAATGTGCAGGCGATGTGCGGAGTGGCGTCTGGCTGGGCTGCTGTGGCTGCAGCTGTGGGTGGAGAGGCTCGATCTGTTTGTGGACCGAGACTAGACCTGTGCCCGGGCCGTGATGATGATGTTGGATGAAAAGTCGGCCGGGATGATGGTGTGTCACTACCCGCTTCCCCGTCCACCCCTCTCCTCCCTCCTCACCATCGCTTTCTTCCTTGAGATGTTGTGTATAGATATGTAAATCTAGAAATTGTATCTCTCCTGTGTTTTGTTTTTTAGTTATACTAATTACATAATTATTATTATCAATTATTTTCCAAAAGTCTTTTAGTGTGGACAGGTCCCCTTTCCAAATCAATAATACATGATCAGTAAATCTTTTCCATAGAAACAGGCCCTCCCACTTTTTACTAAAGATAGTTTCTTCCTCCCACTTTGCCATGAATAGCTTAGCTAGGCTCAGTGCGAACTTGGCACCCATAGCAACTCCCTTTCTTTTCAGATAAAATTTGTTCCCATACCAAAAGTATTTTTTGTTATTATGGCATAATTGGTACTTCTAAGAATAAATATGTGGACTTCCTCCAATTTATTATATTTTTCCAGGGCCCATTTCACTGCTTCCAAAGCATGACCATGTTGGATATTTGTATATAAAGAAGTCACATTCAATAAAGATCTTCATGGATGAAAAGGTATTTGGTGAGTTCAGTTATCTGATAAAAAGCACACCATTCCTATTGAGCTTGATAAAGAGGTTGTATCCTCGAACGCGTTGCTCCCGAACCTCCACCCACGACCGTACTGACCTGACCACCCTTCTCCCTACCATCATCCCGACCGACTTTTCATCCAACATCATCATCACGGCCCGGGCACAGGTCTAGTCTCGGTCCACACACAGATCGAGCCTCTCCACCCGCTGCTGCAGCCACAGCAGCCCAGCCAGACGCTACTCCGCACATCGCCTGCACTTCCCATTACAGCAGCGGGGACACGGATGAAATTCGTGTGTCACTACCTGCTTCCCCGTCCACCCCTCTCCTCCCTCCTCACCATCGCTTTCTTCCTTGAGATGAGCAGCCCCAGGCAGCACACCAGCCTTCATTGAATATATACCTTGGACTTCACAATCCTCCCCATAGGCCGGTCACTGAGAAGTGGGGCGGCACAGCCTGCAGCTTCTCCTCTGGATCCCCACACTTCTCCCCCCATCTGTATGGGCAGAGGCTCCCCCCCCCCCAACAGTAAAAAAAAATACAAAAATACAAAATTAAATACTAATTAAAAAATAAAAAACACATCCTGGAGGCTGGGCGCATGCCATCACAGGACACTGCATGTGCATGGCACTGGGTGATGTCACACACCTGTTGGGGGGGGCACTTTTTTTGTTCTCGCCTCGAGTGCAACAGGAGCTAACTACGGCTCTGCTCCCTCATTATAATGCCTTAACTTTATGAACCCACATGGCTATTGAAGGTGGTTCATAACTCTTTCACTTCACTGGCATACAAGCCCTAGCAGCATTTAGAAGATGCCACAGTAAGGAGTGTTTATATTGCTTTTTAGTAAGATTGTTAAGACAGAGAATATAAGTCAAATATAGTCAATTTCAGCCAAAAAAGGCTGCAGTTTGGGGCAGTCCAAAAAGATGTGCAACAAAGTACCCGGGCAGTTTTGACACTGCCAGCAAAGGTGTGAAGCTGATATTAACATACTATGAAGGACAGTGGGGAATCTTTCCCACTATGTCAGAACACAACAGTCTCTTCAGATATGTGCGTTCTTTTACAGCAATTAAAAAACAGTTAATAATTTTATATTTAATATACCTACACGGGCAGTGCATACAAAATGGTAGTCACAACAGGTTACAAAAATAGAAGTTACCAAATAAGACATAATACAAGCAAACAGTATTAAAATAAAAAGGGATAAACTTACACATAATGAATAATCCTGCTTCCGGGTTGGATAGAAAAACAAGGACACACCCCCTTGTCAATGGACTCGTTGAATGTGTCAATTCCTTCAGATCTCCATTAATATACTGTGAAGATCAAAACCAGTTTCCACCAACTGAGACCAGCCAATCTGATGGAAGGGACTGGAGACTGCATATCATCACCTGGGTCTCAAGTATAATTTTTCTACTGACCATCCTTGAAACTTCATAACTGTTTCCACTTATGAATTATGGATCCAAAAGTGATGGTTCTGGTTCCAGCTAGACACAGAGTCCAAACTCTGGCATTCTACGGCTAACAGAACCAAAAATACCATAAAGAGACCCAGTGATCAGAACTTTTCCACATTGTTTCATAAAACCTTCATGTTTAGTGTCAGAACATTATTATTATACAGGATTTATATAGCGCCAATAGTTTGCACAGCGCTTTACAATATAAGGAAGACATTACAGTCACAATACAATTTAAGACAAGATGGTAAGGAGGGCCCTGCCCGTGAGGGCTTACATGAAGGTTTTACCACCATTTTCCCTGAAGGTTCTATGATCATATGTTGGACGGGGACAGCAGTTTTGAGATATGATCTTTTTTAGACATTTTGAACATTGAAAAACACAAAGGTGAGGTGTCACTTTTTACATGTAGACACCATATCTCCAACATCCAGGAAGGACATACACTGCTGAGTGGGGCCCTGATGGGGAAGTACAACAGATCAACATTTGCTTCAATTGACACTCTACCGCTAACAAGTTTATGCAAATTGCTAATAAGCTTGTAGACTGTATTCATTGAAAGAACTGAATTGACTTTCAGAATGTTCTACAAAAAGCCATAAAACTATTATATTTTTTCTGGCTGCACCATGACAAGGCACAGTGGCTTGCATTGTGGAACTGATTAGTGGAATCTGCCATGAGTAAGTATATGAAATTGTTTGATAATGTGGAGTTCTTTTATTTCTGAGGAAGCAGATTGCACATCTGAAAAATGTGTAGGATTGAGTCGCTTCTTTTTCACTGCATGAATCAGCTTTTGTTAACAGAGAACACACTATTTCTTACCTTTGTCAGTAGTGGTTGTTATTTATCTTTATTGCTTATTTGCAAATTTAAGCCGAGCCGTAGGTGATTCAGGGTGGCTATGGAATTATATTAACTATAATCCTTATAACTAATGCCATGCTATATCAAATCAACCATTTTAATTGTTCTTATATGCTTTATATATTTTTAGTGATATAAAATTTGAATATTTTATAAATTATTTGGTATTAATTGGCACTTTACTCCCTTTTCACTACAAACCACATCTGCATGTAGCTCTACATGCTGATACGAAATCATCTTACATTCATTAGTTAAACAAAAAAATGTTTCTTACAGTTACTGTTCTTTTACATGCTGCATCCTGGGAAGGCTACATTACCAGTGCCTCACTCAACCAGCAAATGGAAGATCAGTAACTGTAAATATGAGCAAAAAAAAATGTTTGTTTAACTAATGAATGTAAGATAATTTCATAGTAGCATGTAGAGCTACATGCAGATGTGATTTTTAGTTAAAGGGAGTAAAAGTCCACTTTAAAGGTGCCAATAAATACCAAATCATTTATAAAAAGAATCTCATCTGTAAACTGCAAAATCTCACACAATCTCATGGAAAAGGCATTTTTTTCAGTGATGTGCACTGTCACATGTTCCAAAAAGTGCAGGTAGAAGGATTCATATGCCCTCAGTAAAAATGACCACCATGAAAAGAATAGGGAGGAAAGAAAAATAAGGTATGGAAAGAAAACTTGCAATTATCTTTAAATATCTATTTGTAGACTACTGCTACTAAACATTTCTAAAGGTGTCTTTGTTGTAATTTTTAAGATAAGGGTGACGTTTCTCTTTAAATATTCCAATCAGGCCCGTCTTTAACGCAGGGCAAAAGGGGCAGTTGCCCTGGGCCCAGTTATTGTTGTGGGGCCCAAAGCAGCCGCCCCTTGAGCCTGCACTGCTTGCTCCCTACCGGGAGATGCGGGATGTCAGTGTCCCTATCACGTACCTGGTGGGGAGCCGAGTTGTGAGGAGGCCTCCTTTGCAGCACGAGTTCCACACCCCTGAATGTGGAGACAGGAGGTGGGGAAACTACGGGCAGCACCGGTGCCGGACGATGCAGGACACTGGGCCTGGGCAGGTCCTTGAGGCCCGTCTTCAGTGAGGCAGGAAGCAGGTGCTGATGCAGCTGGAGCAGAGCGGAGTCAGGCAAGCCAGGGTCAGCAACAATCGGGCAGCAAGGTACAAAACTAGAAGGCAAAGGAGAATCCAGGGACAAGCAGAAGTCGGAGGCAGGCGGCAATCAGGCAAGGTCAAGGAATCCGGTCGATGATGATATGGCAACAGGCAAGATACAGGAATACACACTAAAGCTGAAAGACCACTCAGCAAAGATCCTGGGAGTTGGGCCAGCTTAAATAGGATCATTCCCAGACAGAGAAAGTCACTTCCTGTGCGCCATGTGCCGTGTGCGCATGCGCAGTAGCTGCCGTTTGCACATGCGCAGTAGCCGCTGCTTCCCGCAAATGTGGTGAACAGGCCTATGCGCATGCGCAGTCGTAACTCTGCTGTTAGGCATGGTCTTACAGTCCCGTCCCTTCTCCCCCCTCATCCTCCTGGTTTTCCTTATCTCTCCAGAGATAAGACAGATAGCAGAGATCGGCAGATCGGGACCTTTGTCTGCTCTTCCTAGCAACTGATGACGCTGATGGGCGGGCTGTCATAATTACGTACTTCGGCCCACCCATCACATCATCGGTTGCTAGGCCGAGCAGACAAAAGTCCTGATCTCTCGATCTGCTGCCTGTCTGCAAGTACCGTAACAGCAGGGGGGGAGAGATTATGGAAACCAGGAGGATGAGGGGGGAGATCCCTGATTCCAATCAATGGCAATTTTTCTATTTATATGTTAATAAGGCATGTGGTGTCCTGGTGGTCTAGCAGTCCAATGATTGTCTTTGTTGTACTGTTAAGATACATCAGTCTACTAAACTATCAAGGATGGCTAGTGGCCTAATGATATCTATCTACTAGACATGTGCGATTTGGTTCGTTCCGAAATTCGTTTCGGACGAATTTTCGGAAATTCGGAGATTCGAACGAATCCGAATTCCCGATTTCCCAAAATTCGTTAGCGTTAGTCCGGCCGAAATTCTTTTATGGACGAAATTTGTTATTGGACGAATTTCATAATTCTTTTCAGATGACACCTTGGCTCACAGACCCGAATAGCATTCGGAAACTCATGAATAGTATTCGGGAGTTCCCAAATGCTATGTAGCATTTCACAGCTGAGAATGTCAAATGGGCGGAGCGAGCTGTGACGTCACGGCTTGCTCCGTCCATCTGTTGACATTCGGGCTGAATGTCATTTTTGCGGCGAGTTTTCATCGGGATCGGACGGGCGTCCTGCGGCGGGACTTTTTTTTATTTCGGTGGGTCACCGGAGGTCGTGCATCGTGATTGACGCTGGATTGCATCAATGGAGCCATTTTTTAATTAAAGGAATAGTCAAAAATTGACTGTTTGTTTTTTTTTAAATTAAAAGGATTTTGTCAAAAGTCTGGACTTTTTACTAACTATTTGATTTAACCCTTCAGTGAATGGGTAGGGGTACAAGTACCCCTTACTCATTCACATGGGGGGGGGCGTCGGCGTCTGGGTGCCCCCTTATTTAAAGGGGTACCCCGATGCAAATAAGCCCCCTTGCCTGCAGACCCCCACAACCACCGGCCATAAACGAATTTTGTCCGGACTACCGCTAATGAATTTCGTCCGAAACTAATTTAATTTCGGACCCGAATTCGAAAAACTAAATAATGCAAAGTCGGAATCAAAACGAAACTAAACACATTTTTTTTGGTTTCAAAACTAAACTAAACAAATTTTTTGCTGGTGCACATGTCTAATATCTACCGCCACCTTCCTAAAAGGTTCATCCATAACAAACAAAGATTATAATGGAGCCAAGGAGAGATCTCCTGCCTTGCCAATCTGCTGGCAGGTAACATAGGATCAACAGTAACTGGCTTTGTCTGTATCCATCTTTGGCCAGAAAAAGTGGGAAGATCATCTCCATACAGCTTTCCATTGTCCCGGAACACCTTTTGTTTTTCTCTCTCCTCTGGAGAGCTGAAAGTTAGGATTCTACTGCTCCAGACTTGGGTCAGTTTGCAGTGCTTGCTCACAAGAAGCACTCAAATCCCAGGTAACTGTCCCATGGTGAACTAGGATAGCAGCTTGGGCTTGGCAGAGGCTATGTCCACTAGGTCAGAGCAAGAAATAGTGTTATGGGTGACATCCCCCTGCTCTGTGGCCCCTAGAGACTGTGCCTTGGCAGTCTCTGCAGCACTATGACCAATAGACTGGAAATACATTGTCATCAGATTCAACAATTACATTTTCAACCTCAGACGTACATTAATTTGTAAACGTTAATTGTGCCAGTTAATAATATGCCACCCATGGCAGTAAATAATGGATGGCATTTTATGCACATTATCATCGTAAGCAATTATCATCGTAAGCAATTACATTATTATGTAATTTCTTAGGATATTGTGAATGTGCATAAAATGCCATCCATCATTTACTGTCATGGATGGCATATTGACGGTCACAATTAACAATTAAAACTAAATACTTTGTCAATAAATGTGTTTCCTGAATAGAGGGCCGCCGCTGCTTGATTGCCGCAGCACGTCATCCTATAAAATGGTGAGCCCCTAATGACCGTCCAGAGCCCCTACTGACTGCCCAGAGCCTGCACTGACCGCCCAAAGCCTACACTGACCGCTCAAAGGCTGCACTGACCACCCAAAGCCCCTACTGACCATCCAGAACCCACACTGAACACCCGGAGCCCACACTGATCACCTAGAGCCCGCACTGACTACCCGGAGCCCACACTGACCACCCAGAGCCCACACTGACCACCCAGAGCCCACACTGACCACCCGGAGCCCACACTGACCACCCAAAGCCTGCACTGACCACCCGGAGCCCACACTGACCACCCAAAGCCTGCACTGACCACCCGGAGGCCACACTGACCACCCAAAGCCTGCACTGACCACCCGGAGGCCATACTGACAACCCGAGAGCTGCACTGACCACCAGAGAGCCTGCACTGGTCCTCTTAGTGCCCACACTGGCCACCTTAGAGCCTGAACAGCCTCCTGGGAGCCTATACAGCCCCTCAAAACCCTGCACAGCCCTCCAGAGAACCTGGAGACATCAGGCCATGAACCCAGAGTGACACAGAGTATGTAGCTTCATAGTATTCTGTATTGCTGTATAAAGTATTGCTGGGAATTGTAGTACTCTATAGCTGATGGTATTATTCTACAGTGCTTAACAATGCATTGCTGGGATTTATAGTCCTCTATAGCCGATGTCATTCTGCATTGCTGTGTAATTTATTGCTGGGATTTGTAGTCCTCCTATAGTTGGTGGTATTCTGCATTTCTGTATAATGTATTTCTCGGATGTGTAGTACTCTATAGTTGGCGGTATTCTGCATTGCTATATAATGTATTGCTGATATTTGTAGTCCTCTATAGTTGGTTGTATTCTGTATTGTTGATATTTGTAGTCCTCTATAGTTGGTGGTATACTGCATTGCTGTATAATGTATTGCTGAGATTTGGAGTCAGTGGCAGATCTGCCAGTCTCACAGCTGCAGCCAGGCCCTGGTGCTCCACCACTGACTCCAAGATGTAAAGAGACTACAAATCACAGCCCGGACAGGAGGAAGAGGGCCCTAGTGACCTTCGACATTTCCATTAAAAGGCCCACCGAAATCCCCAGAACCAGGCCTGTGATGCTCTTAATCCAGCCCTGGGAACAACAATCTATGGACCAGAAGACAGAGTGATCATCACAGGTCAACTGAGAAGTTAACCCTTTAAACACACACACAGAAGCCACCACTGCATGTTTTCAAAGAAACATGCATCAATTATAACCAGGGCCGTCTTTAATATTGATTGGACCCTGGGCAAACATTTTCTTGCCCCCCCCGCCCCTAGCCACCAAGCCATCCGCTAATGAATTTCGTCCGAAACTAATTTAATTTCGGACCCGAATTCGAAAAACTAAATAATGCAAAGTCGGAATCAAAACGAAACTAAACACATTTTTTTTGGTTTCAAAACTAAACTAAACAAATTTTTTGCTGGTGCACATGTCTAATATCTACCGCCACCTTCCTAAAAGGTTCATCCATAACAAACAAAGATTATAATGGAGCCAAGGAGAGATCTCCTGCCTTGCCAATCTGCTGGCAGGTAACATAGGATCAACAGTAACTGGCTTTGTCTGTATCCATCTTTGGCCAGAAAAAGTGGGAAGATCATCTCCATACAGCTTTCCATTGTCCCGGAACACCTTTTGTTTTTCTCTCTCCTCTGGAGAGCTGAAAGTTAGGATTCTACTGCTCCAGACTTGGGTCAGTTTGCAGTGCTTGCTCACAAGAAGCACTCAAATCCCAGGTAACTGTCCCATGGTGAACTAGGATAGCAGCTTGGGCTTGGCAGAGGCTATGTCCACTAGGTCAGAGCAAGAAAAAGTGTTATGGGTGACATCCCCCTGCTCTGTGGCCCCTAGAGACTGTGCCTTGGCAGTCTCTGCAGCACTATGACCAATAGACTGGAAATACATTGTCATCAGATTCAACAATTACATTTTCAACCTCAGACGTACATTAATTTGTAAACGTTAATTGTGCCAGTTAATAATATGCCACCCATGGCAGTAAATAATGGATGGCATTTTATGCACATTATCATCGTAAGCAATTATCATCGTAAGCAATTACATTATTATGTAATTTCTTAGGATATTGTGAATGTGCATAAAATGCCATCCATCATTTACTGTCATGGATGGCATATTGACGGTCACAATTAACAATTAAAACTAAATACTTTGTCAATAAATGTGTTTCCTGAATAGAGGGCCGCCGCTGCTTGATTGCCGCAGCACGTCATCCTATAAAATGGTGAGCCCCTAATGACCGTCCAGAGCCCCTACTGACTGCCCAGAGCCTGCACTGACCGCCCAAAGCCTACACTGACCGCTCAAAGGCTGCACTGACCACCCAAAGCCCCTACTGACCATCCAGAACCCACACTGAACACCCGGAGCCCACACTGATCACCTAGAGCCCGCACTGACTACCCGGAGCCCACACTGACCACCCAGAGCCCACACTGACCACCCAGAGCCCACACTGACCACCCGGAGCCCACACTGACCACCCAAAGCCTGCACTGACCACCCGGAGCCCACACTGACCACCCAAAGCCTGCACTGACCACCCGGAGGCCACACTGACCACCCAAAGCCTGCACTGACCACCCGGAGGCCATACTGACAACCCGAGAGCTGCACTGACCACCAGAGAGCCTGCACTGGTCCTCTTAGTGCCCACACTGGCCACCTTAGAGCCTGAACAGCCTCCTGGGAGCCTATACAGCCCCTCAAAACCCTGCACAGCCCTCCAGAGAACCTGGAGACATCAGGCCATGAACCCAGAGTGACACAGAGTATGTAGCTTCATAGTATTCTGTATTGCTGTATAAAGTATTGCTGGGAATTGTAGTACTCTATAGCTGATGGTATTATTCTACAGTGCTTAACAATGCATTGCTGGGATTTATAGTCCTCTATAGCCGATGTCATTCTGCATTGCTGTGTAATTTATTGCTGGGATTTGTAGTCCTCCTATAGTTGGTGGTATTCTGCATTTCTGTATAATGTATTTCTCGGATGTGTAGTACTCTATAGTTGGCGGTATTCTGCATTGCTATATAATGTATTGCTGATATTTGTAGTCCTCTATAGTTGGTTGTATTCTGTATTGTTGATATTTGTAGTCCTCTATAGTTGGTGGTATACTGCATTGCTGTATAATGTATTGCTGAGATTTGGAGTCAGTGGCAGATCTGCCAGTCTCACAGCTGCAGCCAGGCCCTGGTGCTCCACCACTGACTCCAAGATGTAAAGAGACTACAAATCACAGCCCGGACAGGAGGAAGAGGGCCCTAGTGACCTTCGACATTTCCATTAAAAGGCCCACCGAAATCCCCAGAACCAGGCCTGTGATGCTCTTAATCCAGCCCTGGGAACAACAATCTATGGACCAGAAGACAGAGTGATCATCACAGGTCAACTGAGAAGTTAACCCTTTAAACACACACACAGAAGCCACCACTGCATGTTTTCAAAGAAACATGCATCAATTATAACCAGGGCCGTCTTTAATATTGATTGGACCCTGGGCAAACATTTTCTTGCCCCCCCCGCCCCTAGCCACCAAGCCATGCCCTCTACCTGCCATGCAGTTTCTCTCTCCACCCCAACATCCCAAATCAATTTATTTATTTTATATTTTGTTTTAATCAGCCCCCTGTCTGCCTAGCAACTGATGATGCAGATGGGTGGGCCGGCTGGTCTAGGCATGCATGATAGGCTCTGATCCCTGTGCTTTGATAAAAAAAGTCCCAATCTTCCGATCTCTGCTGCCTGTCTGCAAGGGCATCAGAGTCTGTTATTGAGCCTGTGATCTCCGTGCTCTCCCCCCTCATCCTCCTGGTTTCCATAATCTCTCCCCCCCTGCTGTTACGGTACTTGCAGACAGGCAGCAGATCGAGAGATCAGGACTTTTGTCTGCTCTGCCTAGCAACCGATGATGTGATGGTCGAAGTACGTAATTATGACAGCCCGCCCATCAGCGTCATCAGTTGCTAGGCAGAGCAGACAAAGGTCCCGATCTGCCGATCTCTGCTAACTGTCTTATCTCTGGAGAGATAAGGGAAACCAGGAGGATGAGGGGGGAGAAGGGACGGGACACTGACATCCCGCATTTCCCGGTAGGGAGCGAGCAGTGCAGGCTCAAGGGGCGGCTGCTTTGGGCCCCACAACAATAACTGGGCCCAGGGCAACTGCCCCTTTTGCCCTGTGTTAAAGACGGGTATGATTATAACATCTGTTGTTGCAATTCTGACCTTTGAAGAGGTTTGTATCATGTGCTGCTTTACCCAGACAGGAATATGACAGAGTTTAGACCAAGATAGCTTCTTCAAAGTTTATTGAAAAGAAAAAGAAAAACAGAGCAATAAATATTCACAAAAAATGTATTACACAAAGAGACATAACAGTAAAATAAAAGACTGTAAAGTGAAAGATACTTAAATACCGAATGCCTAGTCTCAGTGCAGTACAGAATTTGGTTTACTTGAAAATTAAGTCCAGTCTGTTACAGGAGTCACGGCCTCTGTTAAAATGACTCTCGGTAATAGTTCTGATGGTAAAACAACATCCTGCAGCTATTGATACTGCCATCTTTTCTTAACTCAGCCTACAACTCAAGGCACATAATAGTCACATAACTGCATTGTAGTGTGTTTTAAAGCAGGTATATATTTGTTGTTTATGTGCATTCAAATTGCCATTTAAAACAGGGCTGCAACAATTGATAAAATCGATAATAATCAATAATGAGAATCATTGTCAACTATTCTAATTATCGATTAGCTGATTCCAATTAGTTGATTCAGCTCAGCCGTCCCCCTGCCATGCTGCAACTCTGCTTAGCTTTTCCTTCCCCCCTGCCGCCGAAGGTTTGCTTAGCCTTTCTATTGACCCCCTGCCTCACCCTGGCCTGCACAACTCTGATCAGCCTCCTCTGCTCATCCGTTCCCATCCTCCCGCCTTGTCAAATTTCTGCCGCCGAAGGTTTGCTTAGCCTTTCTATTGACCCCCTGCCTCACCCTGGCCTGCACAACTCTGATCAGCCTCCTCTGCTCATCATGCGCAATAGCAGACTGGATATTGCACACACTCACTGCTTGCTGTGTTTACATTCCCTGGCTGAAGCTATTCAAGCCATGTGTGGTTGAATAGCTCCTTTGAAGCAGAAAGGTGACCCTCGGGATCTAATAGACCCCTAATGTCACCTTAAAGAGAACCTGTCCTCTCCAATGTGCTATCACATAGGGGGCTTGCAAGCCCTCCAATGTGATAGCAATTAGGTTAACAAAAAGAAAGTTTAAAAAAAAGGTAAATAAAATAAATTTTAACATACCAACAAATGTGGAGAATGTGTGCATTGGAACAGAAACACAAGTCCGGTGCACCTATGTGCAAAATGACGATGGTGCTACACATGTCGGGTAGTGCCGCGTGAACCAGAGTAAGAGCAACAATTCTCAATAATCATGGCTAACACTAAACTGATGATTGGGTATATATATATATATATATACTGTATATATATAGATGCACCAAGATACATGTTTTTTGGGGGGTACTCACCGATACCAAATACCAATACCGGAAGTGCTTTAAGGAAGCTGGGCGGTGTGTAATGACTCCTGGCTTCCTGATTGTCCAGCTTCCTGACCAATCAGGAAGCCGGGCAGCAAGTAATTACATGGTGCCCTGCTTCCTCATTGGCCGGGAAGCCGGATCCATGCTCCCTGGTGACGAGGAAGCATGGAGCTGGCTTCCTGGCCAATTAGGAAGCCGGGCTGCGGGTAATGACTCGCCACCTGGCTTCCTGATACCGGAAGTTCCGGTATCAGGATAGGCATCAGGATCATTTGGGTGAGTACTAGTACTTGCCCAAATACTCAGTATCGGCCCATCACTAATTTATTTATTAGTATTTTTTATCCAGTTTTTATGTGTTATTTTAAATAAAAGTTTGGTTCTTTTATTAGATTGGTTTAATTTTTTTGAATTTAGATTATTTATTTTAAATCCATTAAACTAATTAAAATGTCTAATATAATACGTACAATTATTTTTATAAAATTATAAGACACGAGAAAAAAGTTATTTTCAGTTTCAGCCTGACGAATTCTGTTGCTGTGCCATTCATTTCCCTTGCATCCAAACACGCCTGCCGCTGGCAGTGCGATCACCTGCATTGGAATGCATGGTACCACAATGCCCTGTGTTCCAGTGCGGTGTGATTGCAAAAAAATGTGCATGCAGTTTTATTTTGAAGTAAACGTTATCTTTGTAACACTCAATTTATGTATTTTAAATAAAGGATGGTATTCATTTTTTTTTCCGATTAATCAAAAAAATGAGCGGCCAACTAATCGATTAATAAAATAATTATTTGCAGCCCTAATTTAAAATCCATTGTCATAATCTAATAGTGTGAATACAGCCTAAAATGTATAATATATTTTAACGTGTATTTAAATACAGATTTATGTCTTTCATTTCAGATTTCTTTACTACAAAAATATAACTTTTGGATAAAAGGTATATTGAGTGAGGAGAAGTTTGTTTCTGTGAAGCCCGTCGGCAGTGCGGGGCCCCGGTGTTCGAACACCGGGACCGTGCACTGCCATATATTGCATGACCGGACCGCACTGAGACTGTGCGGCCCGGTACCATTTGGGGGTTGGGGGTTGGGGAACACTGCTCTAAGTCATATGTAATTGTCTCTCCTCAGCCTGTTCTTTCCTCTCCTCTGCCTGTCCTTGCTTCTCCTTGGCCAGCTGCAGTCAACCCAACCTATCTTTGCCTCTCCTGAGCTGTTGTCACACCTGGCCTGGGTGTCAGTTGCCAGGCAACAGGCCCGGTTCGGTCTGCAGTACCCCCAGAAGGTTGGCTCTGTCTGCCTAAACCCCTCCAAACTGAATGGCCTGGTGGCCACACTTCTCTCCTTGGCACATCTGTTGCCAGGCAAAAGGCCCAGCTCTGTCTGTAAAGCTCCTCTGCCTTGACTGGCCAGGGCTGTGGCACCCTATTTGAAAATCACAAGCTCAGAGCTCAGGCCTTGTGATAGCATTTAGCTTCCTGACTCTTGTAAGACATGCCTTGCCTCTGATTGTCCTCGTCTGCCTTGTCCTCTTGTCTGGATAACAGTATGCCTCTTTAAATGAAGCCTGCCCTGACCGTTTCCTGGATAATGGTTTACTCTATTCACCCTGACCCTTGCTTTACATATCATCACCTAGTGTCACCCTTTCTTTCTCTCTTTCTTTTAACCACTTGAAGACCAGGTGTTTACACCCCCTTCATGGCCAGGCCATTTTTCAGTATTCAGCGCTGTGGTACTTTGACTGACATTTATTCCGTCATGCAACTGTACTGAAATTAATTTTATAACATTTTTTGGGGACAGATAGAGATTTCTTTTGGTGGTATTTATTCACCACTGGGGTTTTTATTTTTTACTATATTAAGGAAAAATTACTGAAAATTTTGAGGAAAAAAAATGTTTTTTTACATTATGTTAGGAAACAAATATTATTACCCATTTTTTTGCTAAAATATAAAAGACGGTGTCGCATTGGGTAAATAGACACCAAACATGTCAAGCCTTAAAATTGCGCGCACCCGCGAAATCGCAAAAAACTACCATACCCAAAAATGACATTAGGTGACGCTTTAAAAGCTTTTATCGCTCTTCAGTTTAGTTTTATCAGTAATTAATGGCCCTAGAATTATTGTTCTCACTGCAACGTTTGCGGCGATATGTAACATGTGAGGCACAATCGTCATTTTCGCACGTGTGTATGTATGGGTGGGGACTTAAAAACATTTTTGTGGTTTTTAAAAAAAATTCTTTCAGGTGTGACTAATGTTTTTTTGCAACTTTAATTTTTCTTTCCTATTTTTTTTTTAACTTAACTTTATTGTTATCACATAGGGGGCTAAGAAACCCTCTATGTGATAGCAAAGAGATGTGACAGGTCCTCTTTATGGAGACATCAGAGGTTACCACGACCCCTAATGTCACCTTGGGGCCCCCAAAGAAGCTGATGAAGCAGAGATCTGCTTCATCAGCTTCTCTCCAACTTCTGAAGCTGGAGAGTGACACAAGAATGTGGAAGTGATGTCATATACATCACTCCGCATTCTGACACTGGAGAGGGGATGGAGGGAGATCGTGTACCGATCTCCCTCTGATCCCCTGTCACAGAGCCACCATGCTGGTCCTGGGCTCGCACCGGGCACAGCGGAGCTCTGGACCAGCGGGGGGCTGCGTACCGATCGGCACCATATACTGTACAAGCGATCCGCCGGCTCTATAGCCAACGGGACATCTTTTGATGGCCTGTTACATCCAGGAAGCTCCAGGCCGGCCATTTCATTGCAATAGCCGGCCAGGAGGCGGTTAAAGCACAATGTAGCAATTAGGGCTGCAACAGCTAATCGACATAATCGATTATAATCGATTATTGAAAAAGTTGTC
This sequence comes from Nanorana parkeri, assembly GCF_000935625.1. NCBI lineage: Eukaryota > Metazoa > Chordata > Amphibia > Anura > Dicroglossidae > Nanorana > Nanorana parkeri. Next base: position 10,849 of record NW_017309819.1, on the reverse strand, counting down.
AACTTTTTCAATAATCGATTAATCGGCTTCCGATCAGCTGGCCCTGTTCACAGCTCCACACGCTGTGCGCCGCACCTCCTCCCCACCTTATGCTCGCCGCTGCCAGACCCGCTCGCATCCACGCTCCACACGCCGCACCTCCTCCCCGCCTCACATTTCCTGCCCATCCACGATCGGCAAGGCACGCGGGGAGATGTAGTAAGGAGGAGCAGGGGTGGGGGGATGACAGCAGCTGATAGACAGGTCCAATCTCAGAAGCAAGTTGCTGGAAGACTGGTCAGATAAGCCTGCACTTTCCCACACATGGTGCTCTATAATGTATTGCTGGGATTTGTATTTCTCTGGTACATTGTACTGTACATTATACATAGGAATACAAATACCAGCAATGCATTATACACTGTATGTATAATGTATTGCTGGGATTTGTTGTACTCCTCTATAGCTGGTGATATTCTGCATTGCGCTGTATAGAGGACTACAAGTCCCAGCAATAATACATTATACAGCGCAATGCGGAATACCACCAGCTATAGAGGACTACAACAAATCCCAGCAATAGTACATTATAAAGTGGTACAATGCTAAATACCACCAGCTATAGAGGACTACAAAACCCAGCAATAGTACATTATACAGCGCAATGCAGAATGCCGCCAGCTATTATGTACTATTGCTGGGATTTGTTGTATTCCTCTATAGCTGGCGGTGTTCTGCATTGCGCTGTATAATGTGCTTTTGCTGGGTTTTGTAGTCCTCTATAGCCGGTGCCATTCTGCATTCATTGCTGTATAATTTTACACTTTCCATTTCACTATATTGCACACCACACTATCTTTTTTTTCTTTTTTACTTCCACCGCTCCAAGCTTGCTCCTGTGATGGACTACAACCTCAATACAAACTAGTAGTCCATCACTGGAGCCATTTTTTAAACTTTATTTTATTGTTTATCCGATTAACCGATTAATCGAACTTAATAATCGGCTAACTAATCGATTTTGAAAATAATCGTTAGCTGCAGCTCTAGTAGCAATGTAGTCCAGTGAGCATTCAAGTACTAGTAGACAAACTAGCTTTAAGGGAGAATAGCAAGGAAACCTTGCTATTCTCGCAGAACAGAACATGTATCGGTAAACCTTACACAGTTGAAGTCATCTAAACCTTAAACGTATATTTTATTTAACCGTACATTTTCACACCTGCATGTTCATGCATATTAGGGCATTTACACATTTCCCATTGTTTTGGTGCTCGTTCACGTCGGTGTGGCATTGACTTGCGTTAACCAAAAAATGTTATGTCCATTTTTTGATCTGATGACATGCATGGCAGTACTCGACAATGAAGCTTCCCAAATTAATAAATAAAACATGTGAAGGTGTGAATCCAGCTTCAATATTGACTTGTACTGGTTCCATCACCTCTATTCTTTATCATGTCTTACCTTTGGTTTTCTTTATGCAACCTTTTACATAGTTACATAGTATTTGAGGTTGAATAAAGACATTAGTCCATCAAGTCCAACCTATAGGATCCAGTGGATCCAGTGTACAATGAACTGCAATAAAGTCTGTGACACGGAGGAGGGACAGCTGTATGTTCCGGCCAGGGATCGGCAAGGTGTCCGTGGCTGCTTCTTGCTGGGTCCGCTGCGGTCATACAAAAAAATGGTACGTCCCGGGCCGATCCCCCTGTCCAGCTGCAGCTGAGACTTGGTGTCCTGGGGCTGAGTTTTTATGGCCCACGCTGGTGCATTCTGCAGAGGTCACAGAAAGGCCTTGTTCACACCGAAAGCGTGTACGTTCCAGAGCGGTAGCTGCTGGAACACACCGCGATCGCTGTGAAACTTCCCCCGCATTTTGGGGAAAGAGGGGGCGTGGTGGTGCATTTAATTCAATGGCACCGCTTCCCCGCCCCCCCTGCCCGCAGTGCGATCAAACGTGTGGCAAAACTTTGCCAGCGTTCCGTTCCACTGCAAACGCAAAAAATAGGGCTTGCCCTATTTTTTACGTTTGCAGTTAAGCCTTGTTTACACCAAAAGCATGTGCGTTCCAGAGTGGTAGCTGCTGGAACGCACCGCAATCACTGAGAAAGCGGTTCCATTGAACACAATGCACCGCCACGCCCCCTCCCACCCCAAAACGCAAGGGGACGTTTCTATGCGATCACGGTGCATTCCAGCAGCTACCGCTCTGGAACGCACACGCTTTCGGGGTGAACAAGGCCTAACAGCAAACAGCAAAAATAGGGCAAGGCAAGCCTATTTTTTGCGTTTGCAGTGGAACGCAACGCTGGCAAAGTTTTGCCACACGTTCGATCGCACTGCGGGGGTGGAAGCAGTGTCCAATTAAATGCACCGCCACGCCCCCTCTTGCCCCAAAACGCGGGGGGAAGTTTCACAGCAATCGTGGTGCGTTTTAGCAGCTACCGCTCTGGAACGCACACGCTTTTGATGTGAACAAGCCCTAAAAGCAAGCAGCTGGCCTGGTGCCCAAGGCTGAATAGGGGCCCGATGCTGTGGTGGGGGGTGGGTAAAGCCTTTGCAGAGGACAGCAGCTGTCCTCTGTATCAAACCCGTTTCCCTCCCGAGTGTATACTGAGGAGCAAAAAGTGTTCAGCGCCTCGGCCCTCTCCCTGTCATTTGTGACTAGCTTCCCGCTTTCTTCCTTTATTGGGCCTATCTGCTCCTTTCTCACCTTTTTACGGTTAATATATTCGTAGAATTTTTGGGGGTTATTTTTACTATTTTGCATTTTTTGTTACATTCTTTGTAGTTAAGGAACGCCAATGCCATCCCCTCCGTCTTATATTTTATAAAGGCCGCTCTCTTGTCCTTGACGTGTTGTTTTACAGTTTTATTAAACCATATAGGTTTAGTCTTTGATATTTTGCTTTTTCTCCCTAAAGATATACACTTTGAAGTAGCAGTATGTAGTGTGTTTTTAAAACAATCCCACATCTGGTCTGTGTTTAGGTTGTGAAATAAGTTTTCCCATTTCATTTCCCCCACTAGGTTGTGCAGCTTATCAAAGTTATCCCTTCTTAAGTTTAGGGTTCTAGTCCTTCCAGTACACTTCCCTTTTCTG